>NC_088253.1:6512500-6535000 GCF_036013445.1 Caloenas nicobarica | reverse complement strand
CTGTGCATTTCAGTGGGCTAATTCAGCTACCAGTGAGACAGCTTTAAAATTGTAGCTTTGTGAGAATATTACTGAATTTTTTCACCCATAAAATGAAGTGACATAATGAATAGTAGAGCTATGCGAGCATTATCCTAGTGCTAGCGTTGAACTGCATTTTGCAATCATGTGCTTTGCTCATCTTATCAGGTGCAATATTGATTTTTGTACCTGTCTTTGTGAACTCAGTCCGAGCTGAAACTGGGACGTTACACCTATATTTCTTTGTATTATAATTCAATAAATTAATAAAACGTAATATTGTTATACTACTGTGCATTCTTGGCAGCAAAACCAAGAAGAAAATGATATCCTGTTTACTTTAACTTACATATTATGCACGTTATACTAAATGGAAGAAGCCTACATGAGAGGAAGAAGATTAGGTCACCTATTAAGTTTGTCTTTCTTGCTCTTTCTAATTACTCTAATTGTGAAATGGGTTTTCTTTCCACTTTGTGATATTTGTTTTATCTAGAATTTAATTGTTTTATTTTTTCCACTATTTTCAGTCTTTCCCCCCCCACCCCCCCAGTATATATCTATACTAGTTAGAAATGTCAGACTATTTTGTGGAGCCTGCTTCATTTGTGTACCACAACAAGTTGATTTTCATGGGGATTACGTGACTGTGCACATAAATCTTTATGTAATTCTGCATTATGGAGACTTACTTTCACCATTTAGGTGAGAAAAACATGTGATTTCACATGCCTAATACACCTCTTGTTTTTTTGAAGAGCCCTGAACACAGAAGACAAAAAAGTATGGTAATACTGATACGACAGACCACAAAGATGCTCTGTTTCCTTTTGTTTTGCATTATATTCTACGTGATGGTGTTTATTATAGACAAGAAGGCAGTGAGACATGCATATTTATAATAGAGTACATGGCAAAAAAAATACACCCCAAATACGCAGCGCTCTCTGTCAGGGGAAGCCACATTATGTAGAAGCACCACAGCTGAAATCTACAGTGATCCTGTTGTTTGAATTAAGGCAATTTAATGGCCCTTTTTTCTTTTTTTTCCTGTTTATTAAGATTTTTTTTCAGATGCTTTCTTCTTGTTGGTTCTACAGCAAGTAAGATATTTGAATTATTTTTTTAAACTAGGATATTGTGTTATTTTTATTTTAATAATACATCTTTTGGGCACATTTGCTTTCCTATGATAATTTAATATAGGAGCTAAGCTCCCAATTAAAAGCAAATTATTAGGATTTGCAGTTAATCCAGAAGTGAAGCAGAACACTAGCAGAATTTGCCTGTGAGTTAGGCTGTGTATTTATAGTGGAGGAGCAACTCCTATCTCCTTGTTAATATGCATATTGGAAGTAGCCTGTTATTTCCATTTATTATTAGGTGGAGATTATTTTCATGTTCGTGCTTATAATTGTTCCTACTTGTGTGAAACACAGGCGTGCTGTGTGTGTTCTGGGTGGGAACGGGTGAGCTCGTGTGCAGAAGAACAGCTGCGGTACATCGGGGCCTGCGTGTCTTTAATTCTGCATTTCACAAATATGGGATATATTTGACCTAATTTAATAGCCACTGTCAGGTTTAGCCACAATTTCTCTCTTGCCTTTCTATGCACGCAATAGTTTAATTTTCTGCTGTTTAATTTCTTTTCTGAAGAGGGAAAGAAGAAATACATAAACATAAAAGCTATACACTCTGAAAAACAAAATAGACAATATTTATATAAAGTCTAGTCTCCCAGAGCTGCTGTTTTGCTTAGCTAAAAGTCCAACACTGAATTTATACTGGGTCAAATACTTAGCCTCTCTAGTTTTGCAAATTGCATTTTAAAACCTGTGTTAAGCTACGAGCATAGTAGAAAGCACCAACTGAAAATTCCAGGAGCTGATAAATATTGAGATGCCCTGATTTTATGATCAACCTATTTTTTTCCAATTACATATTTCTCCAAGAATTTATATTGGCTTTGTGAAACTAGAAACTTTTCAGATATGTAAATCAATCTTGGTATTACTATGCAGAATTCTTTAAATTAAATTACAGTGCAGATATCAGATTCTAGCAGTTCTTTTGCTGCAATGAGATAATTTCTGGAGGCAAGACACCTGGCCAGGCTAGAGTGGTGATTAATTTTATGTGTTTAGGGTGCAATCATCACTCAGAAAAAGGCTTAGGGTTGGGATGATGGATGACGGGTAAAGTGCAGGCTGATAGGACATGGCCCATGAATCTGTTCTACATCATCAGTTCCTTTGATCACTGGCAGAAGTTCAGAGATACTTCTTTGCATCTGTCCAAAATAAACAAGGCTACCATCTACCTTTTGCAGTATTGCTTTTAAATGCAGGTTTATTTGTGAGGGAGAAAACACCCTTATTTTTGCAACAATGGCTGAGGCAAATAAAAGCAAACACTTCGACTTGCATTTACATGCACATTTACAGACAAAATATATGGGATTGTCTGTGTCCACACACATATATATTTTAATGAAAGGACAATAGTGTAAAAGCAATCTTTTTTTCCCTGCAAATTGATACCTATGTTGACACCACAGAGGGTGCTGAAAAACAGTTTTACACAGCCTGCCATGAGAAGAAAGTCCTAAGTTATAGCAATGCTATGCAGCATTTCTTCTTCCTTAGTAATGCTGACAACGACAAATTGTTGGAAATCTTTCTCACTACTGATAGTGGAATGAACTATGTAACCAAAATAATTTTGATTAATCATTCAGAAGAGTTTAAGGGTGAAGAGATAGAGAGGATTTGTGCCAACCTAAAAGAAAAATTAAAAAAAAATTAAAAAAAACCCACAACTTTTTTGTATCTCAATTAGCAAAGTATAATTCGATAATTGAAAGCAAATGCTTCTTTATCATATGATTTCTACTTTTCTTTACCCAATGCTGTCCCCTGCAGGGTGTAAGAAATCAGATCACAGAAGTACTCAGAAGCTAAAAAAAAAATTTTTTTTTTTTTTAAATCCAAAAGTAAAAGAGAAAGGAATAGCTGAATTAACATCATGTCCTCTATCAGAATTCATTATCAAGCCAGCATGGTTTATAATGAATAATCCTTTTAGAAGCTTGACTGGGTGCTGTAAGGGGCATTCCTTGAAAATATTCTCTCATGTGTCATTGCATATATGCAACACTTCTTTCCATAGGTGTTACAAATTCCTAGTGCTCATGTTGATATTCTGTCTGCAGGCAGTAAGATGTTAGCCATTTCTTTTATGTATCTCATCAGCTGCACTTGAACACAGAAATCAAACAGAACACATAAATTATAAAATCACTGTACATCTCAGTGGACTTTCTTAACATTTTCTAGAATGGGAAGTAAAGAGTATGCAGGACTACGCTCTGTATATGTAGAAATTATAAAACTACTACTCTGCTTAAAAGACAGGGTGACCCTCATAAAAGAAATAGAGCTCCTCTCAAAAAGGACATAAAAAGAAAAAGTAAAGAAGGGAAGCATAAAGGTGGGAGTACCGATTAGAATTCATTAATAAGATTATCTTTTTACCAAACAAAAACAACACATGGGGCTTGAAAAAACTCCTGGAGCATTTGTTATCACGTAGCAATCATACTCACATGGTTGCTGTCTCCTTGCTCAACTGGAAACCACTGCTTTATCTGACTAAGTGCAGATACAAAAATGTTCATTAGCTCTCTGGAAACACCTTGGCTTGTCTTTATTGAGTTGCATTTCATCCATAGCCTTTGCACCTGGGGGCACACAATAAATTTTTCTGCACAAAGGGTTTCTCAAGAGAGGTATGACTGTTCCTTTTCTCCCAGTCAGAACACATTGCATCATCTTCTGTCATACTTACAAGCCCGGGGCCCGGGATGAAGAATTGTTTAGTATCTCCAAACCAAAGCTTGCCACGTAGCAGATCAAATTGTTGTTGCTCTGCCGCTGAGCTGACTCAGTACTTGCTTGTTTGATTTAAGGCACGGTTCCACTGTGAAAAGTTATTGTGAAAATGGTATTTTCTTCTGCAGCAGAGCTAGTTGCTACGTGTATGAAGAATTATATGTGCTGACTCAAGTGACAAAACCTGAGTATTTACTGCTGCTGCTCTTGCCAGCTCTGCAGAGCAAGACAGGCGAGAAAGCAGGTTGGAGTCCATTTAATCTGTATCCGTTAATACTCTTTTTTCAGGCTTCTGTGTGTTTACCTTTGTGCAAATTCAGGGAGGATGCCAGCACGCTAGAGCTGTTTACAGGAATGTATTTTGGCTTCTATTGCTACTGAGTAGCCATGGAAAGGAAACATCCTGGTCTCTCAGATCCTATACCACCTGTGGAAACACCACAATTAAACAGTAATTTGAAACAGAGTAAATCAATACTTTATACTTTTCCATACTTACATTTTACCTGCAGAGTTTGTGGCTGGAGTAGTAATTTTGTGGCATTCTGGCTGCATAAACTTGTCTCTTGTGTTTACATCATCTCCGACTATTCGAAGGTAGTGGGAAAATATTACGGCTTTTGTCGCTGGTTACCGCTAATTTTAGAATAAAGCAGAGAGCCCGTTTCTTGTATCGTCCAGCTAGCTATCGGACTTTTGCAGCTATCTTCTGCCTCGCCGTCGTGAGCGGTCAGCACGTGGCAGTGCCCTTCAGTGACGGGTCTGTTCCCACCGATCCGTCCTAAGGGTTGTGAAGGCTTCTCCTTTGGCTGTCCTGCGCCACCCACATGTGAAACAAGGAGTTGTGGACTGAGTGTTGGTTTCAGCATGTTTGCAGTGTCTGGCTCTGTTGCTCGAGCTTGTCTAACCCAGAGAGAGAAGTTGTGTCTTTCTCAGGTTCAAGGTGACACGTGGGATGACCTGGGTTTATGTTCTGTTGAAAAAAATGCAGTGGTCACACCAAGTAAAGGAACACAAGTATTTGCCTGAATATTTCACCTACTTAGATGAGAATTTTAAGGCAACCTCTTGAGTTTCTAATTGCTACTAGATAATCAGCTAGCCAGCAGCATCTGCTGCTTACTTCCGTTGTCTTTTTGTGCTGAAATTGTCCCCTTTTCAGAGCTGTTTGTGAGGCTGTATTTCAGATCCAGTAGAGCTGAAGTTGGTGGAAATCTGGCGGCTGGTTTAGTTAGTTCAAAACCTTACTGTGGGTGTTCGAAGCAGTCAATGTTGAAATAGAATTTATGGTTACTGAATTCCCAAAGACTGTCCTACCCAAAAGACAGTGGCTGTCAAGCCATGCTGTGGTATTTGAAATAAACACCAGCTCCTTTGCTGAAACCTCCTTAGCACTGGGAAGAGAAGGAGCAGCTTCTCTTGGCAGTTTGGGAATTTTCTGCCTCCACTAGTCCAAAAAGTTACCTTGTATTGGCCTCAGGATATGCCTGTTCTTCACCTGGGAACTAGAACAAGGTTTTAATTTAGAACAGTCTTAACTAATGGTGAAGCTGATAGCACTCACAACTGTTGGTATGAGCAGTTCAATTCTAAAGTAAATATCTATAAATAAAAGCAAAACCTCATACTTTACACAGTCCGTTTTGAACATACTGTTTGTTCTGAGGAAAACTTCAGTTTCTCCAATCAGTCGTGAGAAATGGGGTAATTTCCTCACACTGGAAGGGTAAGAGCTCTCTGTCCAACCTGCACAGAGTGAAAAAGATGTATAGGAGGCAACTATATGGATCCTTATATTCGAGTAAAGGATAATTTACCTCCTAGGTCTCAGCAATTGGAAGATGACTAACTCTATGCAGTATGGGATTTATGAAAAGTCCTTGAAAAACATTTAAAAAGTGGCCTTGACTTGCCTTAAAATAGAAACTGGAAGTTTTTAAGCTTCCTCCTATCATGAGGCTAAACTACAAAATATCAGGCAATTCTTTGAACTTGTCTTTTAATCCTTTAGCTATTGTGGCCTGAGCAACAAATATTTTATTGATTTGTGTGTGTGGATGGATTGTGCTTAAATATATCCAGTTAATATTGCTTAGTAATTTTTCTGAAAATACAGATATCCTTGTAAACTCTGAGTCTGGTTTAGCTTGTTTAGCAGTTTATCAAAATATTGTTATGCATTTTCCTGAGAAAGAAGAACACTGGCAGCAAGAGCCAGCCGACTCCCAACGCTCGCCATTTTATTCTCATGTGTAGCCATCAGAGAGTCATGTCTGTAGAGCGTATTTGCTCCTAAAATATAGGAACGCGTAAGCCAAGATGGAGAATTCAGTGCAAATTCACATCCTGTTGCTGAATAGCAGTTCTGTCCAAGGACCCTGAGGAGAATCCCTAATTCCACTAGAGTTTTACCTTGTTGAAACCCTTTTGTTGGGAGCAGGCCTGGCTCAAGGGGATAATAGGAACTTGAAATACAAGTAAATTTGAAAAATGCACATATACACTGCAGACACATAAGCCTGACAATCTTTAGAAGCTGTCTGATGAATTTCTACAAAGCAGCTCGACCCCCTACTGTTATTTCTTATATACGTATTTACTTTAGCACACAGAAAACCAATCATGTTACTCTGTCATACTAGTTATTTTATAAAAGTAGTCAGAGGAGCTTACAGGCTGCTGCAAACACATTGCACTTTCTTCCCTTGAGTTCTGAAGTTACTAGAACAACTGAAATGCTTATACTTTATTCTCTAACAGAATCTGGGTCTAAAAATGATCATAGAATACTCTCGTAAAGATCTAATACCTAAATATGTCCTTCTTGAAAAATATCTTCATAAGTTTATACAGTAATATCACCTACATTAAAATTTCAACAGCACGTTACACAGAAGAGACTTGACTTGAGAGCATATATCCATTTAAATTGTTGCAAACTTACTTAGTTAAACCAATATAAAATTATCTTCTGTGTTGCTGTTGGGGATCATTCTGCTGCATTCATTTGGACGTCAAAGTGACAGGCCATTAGCCTAAGGGTAAGCTAATTATTTAGGGAACTTTTCTTGTTTTGTACAATTAAGAATTATTCTTGAAAATACAACACAAACATAGATATCTGTGTCAGATTGTGACGGTCCATTTCTTTTAAATATGAAAATGTAATTTTAGCATTCAAACAGTCAAGACAGTGGTAATTTAAAATAAAACAAGAACAACAGTCATTAAATGGCTGTGTTTCTGGACTTAGATTGATGCTTAACACATTGATCTTCTTCAATAGAAGCTTTCCATATTCCATCTGTTAGAATCTTTGACCTTTTCTTAACACCATTAAAAGATAAAATGTTAATCTACTGAAAAAAGATACATGACCTTTTAAAAGTGAACTGTACCACTTTACAGTCTGCCATCATTAAAGAACTTTGTGCTCAGGAGCCATGCATTATGTGTATCATAACAATATAATTGTTTAGATTAATGTAATTGTTCAACCAAGAAGATATATACCATGCATAACATGAATTGGAACTAGATCTATGTGAACTTTGAAAACCCAATCAAAATAACATGCCAGATCAAGGCTTACTTTCAGTTTTAATCAGCCTCAACCTCCAATTTACTTTTTATTAATATGCCAAGATACACGCCTAGAAGATACCATTTTAACAAAGAAAAAGAATGGTACTGTGGGACAAATGAAACCACGTCACTGGCAAAGGAAGATGTCTATCTTCCTTTGGTTTAGTCACCTTTATAATGATTTTTTTCAGTATAAGGAAATAAATGTGGCACTAATATTTTAAATAGTAGTAAGGAATGTCAGTAGCAAGAAAATTCTTGAGAATGGACTTAACCTGTTTGTGCTAAATCTGAATCGTCTTAAAGTACACTTCTCAATAGCAATAGCCGCTCTTCAGAACCGCATTGAAATTTGGTTTAAACCCGAATCAGTAAAGTGCATCAGAGAGCATTTAGTTTTGAGTATAGGTTAATTTGATTTCACTTAAAATTAAGCCTCTGTTCTGAATCCTGGCTACAGAGAACAAATTGAATGCATGATATAGGTTCAGATAACCTAATCTCCTGGTGGGTTCCAAGTTTTAGATGAAGCCCCTTTAATAGATTTGAGAGCATAGCTATATGATAATGTGTCTACTTAATAACTACATAGCAGAGGATAATAGAAAGCCCAAGTGTCTCCTGCATTTGAATATGATGTTCTGCTAGCACTTTTGATTATATAGGACAAAAAGCTTTTCTACAGAGTAAGGATCATATTCTTCTAATTTCAACCTAAATTCCCCTGAAGTCCCTCCTTGATCTGTTTTCCCGAGTAAAATGGCTGGATGATTCTGGGTTGGATGGGATGTCTCTGAACATCTGTATGTTTTTCAGTGGCATTTACTCTACAAGGTAAGTGGCTGCATGCAGAATAGAAATACAAGGGTTCCAAGATGACATAAATTTAAGTCCTGTTATTAATATTATTTGATCATAATAACAAGAGTAGCATTAGCAACGCCACTGGGCTGGGGGCTCTCAGACAGCCCTGATGCAGTGGGTGCATTGAAATTAGCAATTTAGGGCACAGGAGGGAGTCTTTCCTTCATTAGTTTCCCTTGTATCTATACTCAAGGCTGGTTGTGTGCACTCAAAGCTGTTTCTCACCTCGTGGAACTGCGGCTGAGCTCAGATGCTGGTTGACTTGCAATGAGGACACATGCAGAAGTCAGCTCTCTACACGTGTACTCTGTGTGCCTAGGGCTGGAAACTGGCTTGAACTTCATTATTAGAAATTACATCATGTGCATAATGATGCAGAAAACCTAGGAGAAAGCACAGGCTTTGCTAAGAGTTTTGACAAGTAGAAAGATATTAATTTCTGTAAATGTCAGCTTTTTAACTCCTGTTAGAACTTCATATTCTACTTTCTGATCGCGTTGCTGCCCTAGCCTTGTCTATTAATATTTTATTCATGTTAAATAAGCAGCACCCCATTTTGTACAGGCCAAGCATTTCATCTTTGAAGTTCGCAGTCACTTTTTTCGTCAAGCTCTTTCATTGTTTAGACCTCCTTCCAGTCCCAGCCCCACTTTATCGCCACAAATTTCCTCTCTCGCATATTCTTCCCTCTAGGTCATTGATAGTGAAAGCGAGCAATATGTTTCCTGGTGTTCAACCATGTGGCACTTCACTCGTCACATCATACACCAGATAAGCAGCTGACAGTCTGTGCTGCTCCGAATAGCGTGTGCGTGCCATCTGAAAGCCGGGAGCCGGAGGACGGAGATGCAGCCAACAGAGGGAGTCAATGGCTGCACAGCACTGGCCATCCAGCCCCCGCTTTGGAGAGGAGAAACATGGACACTTTCGTCTTTGTGGTCAAAGAGGAGAAGATTTCAGCCTCTTCTTGCACTTGTCCCTTGGCGTCTCTGAGAGGCCACGTGCTCTTCTGCTTCCAAGCTGCACGTTGTCTGCCTGACAGAAGTTTGGTTCCAGCTCACCAGGAGGAGGTGGACCCTCACCAGAACGTCAGCTGTTTTCAGGAAAGTTCAGCCCTTCTTCCTTTTTTTTTTTTTTTTTTAATTTTATTTTTTTTAGTGTAGACATGGAAATCTGGTCTGTAGCATTTGCCTTTTTGTCTACTAAGTGTAACTATCAAGTAGCATGCAGAAGCTATAATTGCTAATGCTAAGTAACAGCACCAAATAAAACATGGTGGACAACACCTGCTTGCTCTTTTACAGTATAGTAGTAATGTTTAAAATCTCTTGTGCATACTCATAACTTGGTACCCAACATAGCTAGAATGATATCGATTTCATCAACCAAAGTGGCATTCCCTTCAGACTGAGAAAGTCCTAGATCTCAGCATTGGTGAATATAATAAAGAGAAAGACGGTCTTTTCTCTTTGACAGAAGCAAGCTGTCACAGTGATAGTGAAATGAGATACAGAAGAAAAAAAATTTCAAAATGTTTTTAGACACATTCAGGCAGCACGTAAATAGAATAATAAATCTGGCAAGAAAGATCTGTTTATTTTTTGCACGAAAGGGCTAAGAAGTTTGCGGTGGTTTTTTTCCATTTTAAAGCATGATTATTTTTTTTTTTCCACCTGAAGCCTGCACAGTATTCCACAGAGCAGCTGTCCACAGCAAGAAACTCATCATTCACTCTCTGATCAGCACATACAGTAAGTGACATGAAACTATGCTTAATTCTCTTGTGTCTTCATGAAATAATTTCTTCACCAACCAAAGAAATCTGCTGTTTACCATAATCTCAATTTAACACCTACTCTCAGTCTTCAAAAGTAACTGTCTGCATTTGAATGGGGTTTGCAAAGCAGAAGTAGCTGCCAGAGGAAACTAAACAAGTCTTGTCTCTTCCTTGAATGTTGGAAAAGGCTTTAGTTTTTTTATCACAGTGACAGGTTACAAGGTAAATAAAGTTTGAGATCTTTGCTTGGGCCATTTAAGACAAGAATTGGTGAGAAGTGAACAAGGCTGGAGGGTGCAAAACTTGAATTAAGCCTAAGCTAGGCATGAAGGGGGGTGTTCGAAAGCAAGTGGCACATGCTCACAGAGTAAATCTGGGGAGTTCTATACGGCGTGACACGGGATGTGACTCCTGACTTACTGAGGAAGCCCCTTGAAAACTAATGAGTTTTCAGTTAATTAACAACATGGGAAAGAGGCCTTGGGAAAACATTCTACTTCTTACAAGCTAATGTATTTGGTTTGCATTATGTAGAAAGCAGCTGGGAAGATCTCGGCCCCAGCAAAGCTGGGAATGGTCCCACCTTGCCTCCGATTACCATGTGTAACAGCGGATCAATGTAAATTCATTCGCATCAGAATCAGATATAACATCTTTCAATCAGCAATCAAAACAAAGGCCCTGTTGGTGTTGTTAGCTTAGCTAGACTTCTACAGATTTGTTCCGAAGTTAATAAAATTGCATCCAAAGGAGAAGCGAGCGATAGATGTTCTGCAGGAGTTCACAGCCTGACGTGCAGCTCCGCTCCACCGCAGTGGGTCAGACCCGTCGGCACTTACCTGGGCACCAGGGCGGCTCCACAGGGAATCGCTCCTGCGTTTCTCTTCCTCTAACTCGTAAAGTCGTGATTTGGTGAAATTCACGCTTAAAAATTTAGAAATATGTTGCACAATGTTTTCGTGTCATAACTGGCTTGAAGTAAGAATAAGTTTACAGGCAGGCTGTATTTTGCAATTAAGCATTGTGTTGGAGGGTTGGGATTTCTTTTTGTCGGGATTTCGGTTGATATCACCGTGATTTACTGCAGGTAAAAAAACCTGGTGGTGTAAAATCCTCGTGTAATTTTTCTTAAATAGGATGGGTTTTCATATCACGTGAATAGCATTGTACTGCTAACTGCAAAACGCTTAGAGGAAACTAAAATAAGTTGAAGGAATTAATATTCCATCAAAGAGTCAGTACCTACCTCAACAAGATATTTTTAGCATTTGGGGATTTTGATATATGTGTCTTTTTCTTCCTGAGAGAACAAGAAAAATACTTTTCTCCCTGCTTCTTCCGTATTAGTTTGTTTATTGCAGACCATTGCATTAGGTCATGATGTATTTGATCTGCTAGAAAATGAACGGTGTTTTGAATTATCCATGTGTTTCATTTGCTGCTTCTCTTTGGGCAGGTGAAAAGGTAAAGTATTTCACTGTGTAACTTTCCTACCAGTACCCAGGTATGTACCAGGGTTACAAGCTTTTGGATAAGCTGTGTGTACCTAATCAGAATGATCTTGCCCAGGCACAGCTTTTCCTGCTAGAAATAATGCTTTTAAAAGTATATTGATATATGCATTAAGTGAAAAATACACATGGTATTGAAGTGCTTCATTCCCCAACAAGAGGAAGAGAGTAAGTCTTAATTTTCCTTTGGGGCAAAGCTTTAATAGAATCGCTGCTAGTTCATAGTCTTCCAGTTATTGTTTAAACCCCGTAAGATACTTAAGGCTTTGAGTGTTTGTACCAAGAAAAGAAAAGTATTAATTCATTCTCGAGCTCAGATTAGGTAGCTAATAAAGCTATTCTGGCCTCTATTACATTTCTTGCCCACCAGTATTAACATGTTGCTATTATTTAGCTGAAGAATTATACTGTCCTGAGCCCCTTGTACCTTGAGAAAGAAAATTGAACGTCATAAGGAACATGGAAAAAGGTAATCTAAAAAGTTGCAGCATGGAAAACAGAAATAGAACAGGACATGTGAACAGGAGCTAACCAAATGGTGCTCTGCCAATATAGTTAGTGCTGTCATTTAGATGTGTTTATGTGGTTGAGTGATTGTGCTTATTTTGTTGGTTTTACAGTTCTTGGTGAGATGGGGAGGAGTTTGGCAGGTCTGTATTTTTATCTGCAGTTGTCATCTGCTGCAAAAGATCTGGATTTTGGAGGGTCGGACTTTCAGACAACCTAGGGGTACAACAGGTACTTCAGACTGTTTGTAGTTACCCTGTTTGAAAACAAAAGGTGAGTACTGCTTGAGGAGGCAGGTAGAAGTGACTCTTTCCACGCGTAAATATGTTCTTTCTACCAATCGGCCTTCCTAAACAGTTTGCAAATCTGTCCTTAAATTGAGTACAAAATGCTTTGTTCAGTGGCCAAAACGAGGGGCACATAAGCATCAGTGTTTTGGTCCATCCTCTCAAGAATCCAGTGAAAGATACTATTGTTTGCATCGGACACATTTACTCTATTATACGAGTAGGCTTTATATAAATTGTTAAAACGTTTGGGCGCTCTGTTTGATTTCTAAATTTTTGAAGGAGAGGTTATGCGAATACATAGCTCGTGAGAAGAGCCGGGCTGACAGCAGAGGGATTTACGTGGTTTGTGGAGCCCGCACAGCGCGTCACCCCGTTACCGTGTCGATGCGCCCCGGTCCCAGCAGCTCTGCACAGCCGGCGTCCCAGTTTGCTTCCACCTCCTCCCGTCCTCAGCGCTGGGCTGGGCAGCCCGGCTTCCAGTTAGTCCTAGCCGATGACTGAGGGTGGAAACCTGCAAAATAAGCAAAGTAACTCATTGCATGTAGACAAATAAATTTCTGTCTTGGGCACTTGCAAGGCCCCCTGAATCTCCTTCTGCAAATAAAGCCGCCTCATTTTCAGCTTCATTGAAAAATGCAGTGAAATCAGGCTTTAATCAGGGGAAATGACACATTCTTGTGCATATTTCAGGGTCTTAAATTAAAAGCTATTTTTTAAAGAAGAAAATTAAATGCTATTTCAGATTTCTTGTTACTGCTGACCCTTCAGGACTGTACTGAGCTCCTGCCACCTACCAGCACGCTCGCCAGGCAGTCTGTACAAATATTATTATTACTTAAATAGAGTCTGAATCATTACCTTGTGTTTTCACTTTGTAGTGAGGTGATTTAAATATAGTTTTCTTATGTTGGGATCCTTTGACAAATGCATAAATAGTTAGCGCATTGTTAGCAGCAGTGAAAAGGAAATGGATGCCTGGCAGGAGGAAGGGCAAATAATTTTCTCATGCTTGCTGTGCTCTTTCTGTAGTGTAAATCAACTCTTCTCCTCTGAAAGTAAAAACTTATTCCAAGATGTCAACAAAAGTAAAGTAATTAGGGAAGGAAATGTAATTCCTCCCTGCCGCTCCTTTCTCGCACATGTTAGTAAATGAAAGCTATTTTAAGATAGAACCTGAAGTAGACTAATTGGAGGAGATGAGTCATTTGGGACCTGATCCTGGAAATGCTTACTCAAATGAGTAGCCCTTTGGTTGTTTGCCTGGGTCAGTTCTGAGTGCACGGGCACGTTTTAGAATCAGGGAGAAGGTTCAGTCCTGCAGGGTCCTGAGCAGAGCCCTCCGAAACTGAAGAGCATGGACACGAGCTCCAGTTGCTCTCAGTGGGATGACACGTGTAATTAACTGTTTTATTGAATCACAGCCAGTGTGGTCAGTGTCTCCCAGGACTAAACCCTGAGAGCTTAACTTTAAATGGAATAGGAATATTACAAGGTTACTTTGATTAATTAATTTCATTTGAAAAAAAAAAAAAAACCGAACTAACTAGAAAACCAAAACACACCACAAAACTTTCCAACATTCGCTTGTGCCTCCGGTTCATGTCTATCATAAAATTAACTACTGTAATAGGCTTTTTTCACAATTTAGTTCTCAAATCCTTTGCTGCGAAGGAAGCCGTAAAGCTCAAAGGCGTATTTTTTCCTTAGTGTTAGCAATTAATATGCCACTAGTCTTTGCATAAATAAGTTTTCTATTTTAAAGCAACTCAAATGGGCTATTTCATTTTATATGACTGTTAATTAAGATGTTGATTAGCCCTGCTATTGAAGCATTGAAACCCTTTCTAAAAGAAATGGCCACTGTTTCAATTTTATTTTAATCAGCTGGACTTTGAGGTTATTTACTACAGCGTCAGCTATCAAAGTAAAGCTGTTTAATTTGATGTTCAGTCCAATGCAGGTAGTGCGCACACAATTCCACATTTGCCTGTAACCGCTGCCATTACCAGCAGTATGATTTAAGGTCATTTAAGAGTCATCAACCTCACAGATGGTAAAATGCAAAGTATCTAAAAGGGAAAATAACAATTGTTGTCTTGTCAAATAAAATCCGAACATTGTATTTTTTGTGAACACCCACTAGCTTCCAGCAATTTTATACAGAATGTGTTTCCCTTTGGGCGGAGAGTGTTCGGTCTTCCCTTTTATGCATCCTTCCATTGAGACGCGCTAACCCCCTCGGGAGGTGAAACCCACCCAGATATTTGTGATTTTAAAACTTCATTTGCGTCACTTGCAACAGAGATGGATCGTTATTCTGGGATAAAATCACATCCTGCACAGTGAAAATAACAGGCAACATTTGACCTGAAAAGGGAAAGAGGAAAAAAAAAAAAGAAAACCAACAACTTTGAAGTGTTAAAAGAAACAGACGGTGTTAAAGCTGCTTCAGGAAACAAATTCTCCCTGTAATGCAGTGTAATTACGATCTTTTTTAAGCTAAGTATAGTACCCTAGAGATTACTATAAGTAACTTATAATAGAATTTTTATTAGTGGTAGTAATTTTTTATGATAATTAGTGTTAATCTGCAGCCAATAAAATCAGAAGATATATAGTTATCTCTTTTACACCAGAAAACTATTCTTCAGACGGCTGAAACATTAAGAAAGAAAAATGTGTTATTTTATGTTCGTTATACACATTTATGTTCTGATTATTGGTATTTTTTTTTATTAGCTCTTTCCATTTAATGGTGAAAAATGTGAGACATACTCAAGAGCTGTAGAGGCCAGTTTGGGGTAAGCAGCTGGAATTTAGTGTCCTTGGCAATGTTTATTCCATCCCATCTGAAATCTCATCCTTTGTGAAAGTGAGTTTTAAATATTCCTCCTAGCTGATAGGTTAGTCTTGCATCAGCCTTGCACTCGCCTTTCCTTATTGACTAGAAGAAGAGCCGTAACTGCTGAAAAAAGATGTTTTACATAGTACTGTGCTTGGCTGTGGCACGTAGTCTCTGTATCTTTGCAACTCCATCGCGTTGCCCCACAAGAAGCTCAACAACAGAAGTACAACAACCCTTCTCAAAAGCTCTTAAACCCACAACAAGAATCCCCACGCAAAAATATTCCTTAATATGGATTTATGATCCCACACAGGAGGACTGTGTGCGAATAGCTGGGAAATGTCTGGGCTTGGACCTCCTCAGATTTGGAGAGACATTTTGACTGAGTGGATCAGCTGCTCCTGCTAAGCCAGTTGGTTTGCTGGAAATACGAAGGAAGGGAAAAGTTCCCAAAAAACCTATGGGAGG
This sequence comes from Caloenas nicobarica, assembly GCF_036013445.1. Classification (NCBI taxonomy): domain Eukaryota; kingdom Metazoa; phylum Chordata; class Aves; order Columbiformes; family Columbidae; genus Caloenas; species Caloenas nicobarica. The sequence goes on along the minus strand of NC_088253.1, from coordinate 6,519,242 downwards.
ACTAACTGTAATGCTGCTGCTAGTATTCAGGATCATACTTTTAAGTTTTTAGTTCACTTCTCTACATATCTTGCCAGCACTAGTAAGCAAATCTTCGAGTGAAAAAACAAAAGGCAAGACATGAGTCTTGGGTTTGTCATATTTCAAAAAAACCCCAAAAAGCGGGACTCTTTAGTATAGTCATTTTGTTTTAGACTGAAGACGGTATATAACAATTCCCAACTTAGTTGGAGAGGTTGTATTTCACTTCTTGAAGGAGTAGAGAATACTCTAGGAGAATACTGAATCCATAGAGATTTGAGATGGAAGAAGGCTATTGTTTCATATATTTTCTATGGCCTGATACACCACTATTTTCTCAGTTAGTGGCACAGTAACCCCTAATTGACCCTCTTAATCTGTATTATCGTAATTCATTGGCAGCAGTTATAAGATAAAAATTAAACATTCAAGCTACGTGACCTAAGAGGAACCAAAGAAGGTTTTCATCGTCTTTCCCCAGGCTTATGACCTCATGCCCAGAAGTTATGCTAGGAACCAGAGAGGCTGACAGAAAAATAAGTTTGCATTTCCTACATGGTGAGCAATATTAAATCTCCCTTGGAGAAATAAGTGCATGCCCAGAATTCCTTGTGCTTGGACTTCATTTGGGGCTCTCTGAATATACGTAAGGGCTATGAAGAGTGCCTGCTGGCTTCCACTCAGGGAGTGGCATAGATTCTCCTGGACACTTTGAAATTATTCCTGTAGAATAGAGGTGCGTTGCATTTTTCTAGGCTTTTTAAACTTGGTTTCTCTTAAATTAGGATGGGAAAAGGGGAAAAAAATGGTGGTAACACTCCTTTGAATGCTAAAATGAGATCACTACTCCAAGCAACTGTACAGATACTCATAATCCCATCCTCATCTCTTCTGTGCCCTGGTGAGCACCAACTTAGCCATGTTGACAGTTGACGTGTTATCTCTAGCACGTGACTTAGCGTCTGTTGAGATGCCCGAGGTAGATCAAGCACCACAAATTCTGTCCCACATTCTGCAAATATGGGCAGACATCGCTGCGTGCAGTTACTTGTGATTCGTATGTTGAGAGTTCTCTCGGTGATCACAACTAATGCAGACATAAGATGTACTGAGCTGGCTTATGTTTCGCTGTCTTAATTCATAGACCTGTTTAGACAGTTTGTGAACACAGGCAGGTTCATCTGAAGACTTAAAGAAGGCATTGGTTAGGTTCCTAATGAAGATGTTCTAATGGTGTTTCCTTACCTATGTTGTTAGTGGCTTTTGTGGGGAAATATGGTAGCTGGTCAACTGTTAAATAAGCAGTTGTTTCCTTCATGTCCAAGAAACCTTCACTTTGTGATGATAATGGCAAGAGTCTTGCTTTGCCTCTTGTTTCCCCCGTTGCTTTTTGGCAAAGGTAGTGCTGTGGAGACCTTCAGCCCTCAAGGAGGTTCAAGTCCTCTTCAGCCTGGAAGCACACGGGCTGTGGAAACTGCACCCTGACAGTGGAGCTTCTGCCAGGGGATCAAACAGCAAGTATCCGTGCTGATTGTGCTGAATTCCTGTGTGCCACCACTTGGAGACTGTTGACCGTGAGGTTTCTCTGACACTCTTGCGAACCCTCCCAGGGACAGATGGATTTGCTCTTGAATGGCTCCATTCTTTTCTCTTTGTGAATAGAGCGGGCAATTGTTAATTCGCCCTGACTGCTGTCATGCACCACAGGCTCCTGCTTTGTCACCCCCTCCTGCTGGCCATGGCCTCCAGGCCAGGAGGTCTCGTATTCTGGAAATGTGTGTACTCACTGTATGTGTCCAGAGTGTCTGTTGGGAGGTGGGCTCTGGCAGCCAAGAGCTTCCCCTGGTTGTGCTTCAACCTGAGACTTAACCAGGAGGTGTCCAGCAAGCTGGCTTGGCGGAAGCAACCAATGGAAGTTAGAGAAATTAAATTCCTGTTTCCCCCACTCTGAGGAATCTTAACAAAAACCCTGACACCAAAAGTGATCACCCTTGGATTTTGCAGTGTTTTGAATTTGTATAGGAGCCATTCTAAAATTATTCTTGGGTTTTACCTTTTGATTTGGATTACTGAAACGTGTGCTACCAAGGCAATGTCTGAAGACTATTGGGGAACTTTCTGTAAGAGCACAAAGCAGGTTCTTGCTCTCTTGTTCTCTTCAGGGTACGCTTCGCGCGCAGGCTGCTCTCAAAGTTCTCAAACTATGCACCAGCTACAAAGAAAAAGGGAGTTTTCAGCCATCAGCCCCAAAAATACATCTGTCCTCCTTCGTTCTTCGTTTTGTCTCTGCAGACTGGATCAGCTAGTATTCTTCATTTGTTATTATTCACTTAAAGGTCTCTCTCTTTTACTGCCCTTAAACCCAGTGTGTGTTCTCCCTGGAGCTTGCTGACCTTTGAGTTATGTAGCAGAGCTGTCTTCCAGGAGTGTTTTCTAAGGGTTGATCAGTCTGAAGGATTTTAGGCAAAAGGGATTATATTTCCAGTTTTAGAGTCTGTGAATACCTTATTAGCAGACACTGGATTACGTAGTAATTTGTCTAGAGGTTAGAACAGGTGCAATAGCATAGTCTCAGATAAATAAGGCTTAAATTGCAATTTCTACCACAGGCAGATCAATCTGTGTAATTTAGGTGACTTAACTTTTATAGCTGGTGTGCAAGGAAAATACCTTTCTCAGAGCAGTGACGGTAAATTGATAGCATAATTTGTGTTGTGAAAATTGGTCACTGTATTCAACTGTATATAAGAAAAGCACAGCGTTTTGAACTACACCCACAAAATGTGCTCTAAAAAAAAAAAAAAAAAAAAAAAGTATTCATATCTGTGAAGATGTTTCTTCCTATGGTTGATATTAGACTTCGGGGGTTGTTTTTCTTGCTTGTCCAGGAATTTGGCATGTGCCACAACAGCACATCTGATTAAGGTTTAACTGAAATAATTACTTCTTTCTAAGTTCTTTTTTTTTTTTTTTCCAGTTAAAATGTGTATCCTATTCTTCATGGTTTTCATCCATCCTGGCACCAGGTAAGTAACAAATCATATTGCTTGCCTCTTGAGATGAATATCAGAGTAATTCACTGTGCTGTGTGCAACACTACCTAGAAGCCACAACACAAGTGATAAATAGTAGTAGGCTGGCAGGGGAGGGAGGGAGGTTCCTCAAAGAAAAATTATACTAAAAAGATTTAAGATTAATGACATCGTTGTCAAAAATGTGAACTCTGTATCCCTACTGGAAGTTCATTGGTAAGTAGACCCTGAGAAGAAGACAAAATCAGCAGCCAAAAGCAAAGAGTCTGTGGCCCAGCTGAGAAATCCAAGTCCCCCCTTGACACCCCTTGAAATCCACCCTCGTGAATCCAGTGGGCATTAGGTTGGGTTCTTCATTGCCAGAAAAATGGTTTAATTCAAGGTATCATCTCAAGGGAAGAGGCAAAAGACATTATCTGAGGGTGAAACAGAGACAAATAATTCCCTCTTCACTTTAGATGATGTCAAATACAGGAGAAGCTCTCCCTGCACTGGAGTCCAATGGGCAATACCAACTGCTTTAGCGTGGCTGGTAAACACCTGAAAAGTAACACATTTTCAATGGCTATAATGTCAGTGCTGAATGGAACCAATATAAAATGCTCTAAGTTAATTGATCTCAGCATTAAATTGGATCTAACACAATTTTATTTGAATTCTAAGGAATTAAGTGCAATCAGAGCCTACTAGGTGTTTTCTGGAAAGGAAAATTGCATACATAAAGTGTTTTCTTTTTCCCTTGACTGTCAATGTTTTTATTTAAAAAAAAAAAAACATTTCTGAAAAATGAAATATTTTCAGTTTGGGTTGTTCACCTTCTCTCTCCCTTGTTCCCATTCTCCACTCTTGGACCAGGTAGAAGACAAACCACAATTTTTCTTGTTGGTATTTCTTGCTTTTGTTCAGCATTTTTTCCAGCTCCCCTACAACACCACTCAAAACATTAATGGAATATTTTTGCTGTGAAGCTGTATTCAGAAAAAAATGTCAAGGAATTAAAAAAATAAGCATTCTATTGCTATTTGTGATGTTAGAGACTGGGCTAATTTGGCAAACAGGATGCAGTATTAGCTCATGGTTTCAAGAGAATGGAGAAGTTATCAATAGAATAATGGATGGCAAACAGGGTATCTTGTACGTGTGCTGTTCTCTGAGTGGTTTCCAGATTTCAGATTGAGTGTAACTCCATCTTTCTGTCTTGTGGGTGGACGGACTGGCTGGAGGCCAACAGCCAAACTCCTCCTGGAAAGAAAAAGGAAGGCTGCTCCCCTAACAGGGTGTGAAAAACTGACCTTCTAGAATAGCAGTTTTAAGTAGCTTTTGGGTTTTGTTCAGCTGCCGCAAGGAAAGTGTAATTGTGCTGCCTGGTTCTGTTTGAACAAGCGAGTTGTGCACTTCAGGGGAGGAGTGTCTGGAGGGTGTTGAAAGGACAGATAGGGAAGTGTGGCCAGGAATGTGATCGAGTGGATAGAGAATGAGTGAGGACAAGTGTCCTCGTGCTGGCTGCGGTGGTGACGTGCGTTATCTCTGCGTGTTATCAGGAGATAGATGTTTGCATTCCCATGGGTCGGTGCAAGTTGTCACAGTTTCAACTTCCACTTTTTTCTTATGGAAATAACATCACGAGGCAAAGAATGCACAAAAAGTCATCTGCTTGCTCGCACCTCCACATGTGATGGTACAATCTTGAAAGTTCTCTGGAGGACTTAGGGTGCAGTATGAAAGTATGTCAGTTGGTTTCTCAATGGTCCTTTACTTCTATTTATAGCAACAAAGTTGATTAAAATGTTTTATTTCACTCCTTTTCCCACTGATTAAATCTCTTTGCTACTTAGACTGCTTAGAATGTTTACAGGAGGGAGCCAGATTTATGTATATATATATTTATATAATTTTTTAAATCCTTACTTTTGTTTAAAGAAATGGTTTTGACTGAGTTCTTGGCAGTAAAGTTTTGATGCCCAGCATGACACTGTCTCTCAAGAAAGACATCGCTCTTCTGGAATGGCAAACAGATCAAAACCTGGCACTTTCCATCCCAGCCCACCCATGTGAAGCTGGTGAATTTTGCAACACCACTTAACAGGTTTTGTTATCATTCAAGTGTGAAACAAAAACAAACAGCAGAACTTGGGAAGGTTTTGCAAAATGCGGTTAAGTAGTTGCCATTGTTTACGATCTGCTGATCAATTACCAGTAGTAATTAAAGGATCCCTATAGATCTGTTCCTCAGATCCAAAACACGTGATAACAGAAGGAACATGTGGCATGGAATCTTGATTCCTGTATTTACTGTGTGTTATATCAGTTCCTGGGTGTGTGCATATACCATCTGATAAGGTGAAACACCCTCTATATACAGTAATTAGTCATAATTCCATGTAATTTTTTTAGCAATTTCTCTGGTAGCTATTATGTTCCCAAGCATCTGTACTTTATGAAGCTAAATTCGTAATTTTTAATTAATATATGGTTAGCACGTTGAAGTTTTTTACATACCTTTTCCTTATCCCAGCTTCTCTGAGCTCTGTTGTGCCTGTTGTTTCTGCAAAGACAGTAAGTAATGGTTTCCAAAGTCATATATTTATCCTACTACATGATTTGTGCTGCAACATTTTTTGTAAGGTGTCATAAATGTCCCAATGTGGGTGGGTTTTTTTGTTTTGTTTTTTTACTCAATACTTTACTGTAAATATAGTTTTACCCTCTAAATATAGTGCTGAGGAAAGCGATGGGCAAGCAGCACTACCTTGAGTCAAGTGTGCTGTGGGCAGGTTCTCTCTAAGATATTCCACACACTTGTTTTAAAGTTCTAACATTGGGCAACCATGTCCTTATTTTTTCAGTCTGAGGTGTCTTTTAAGACAGAAGTTGTTTATTGTGCCAATCTAATGTGCTGGATTGTTTTGTCTTGTGAATGAAGGGAGAATGTCATACATTTATTTGCACTTCTAGCTAAAATCAAATATAGACTCCACTGTGAAAATGTAACACAGGTGCCTTGGGGGTGGGGGCTTTTAAGAAAGCCTGGTTTACAGAAAAAAAACAAAACAAAACAATCAGTAAAAAGTGAGTGGACTTAGTTAGCAATTTTTAAAAAGCAGAAAACTCCAAAACAGGAGAAGCAGCACAAAAATGCTGCCAGAATTAACTTTGTGGTTTTCTGAATCTCTTAAAGTTGCAGCTTTAGAACTATCAACTTGTAGCCCACCAGTTTGGCTGTAAGAAATTACTGTAATTTAATTGTGCGTAGCAATAGCGTCGTATGTCTTCATGCACTGGCAACTGGGAGTTACTTTAATTTCCTTTGATAAATTTAGCCTAGAGATTCCTAGATTAAATAAACATAAACAATTCAAATGGCTTTAAACTAATTCACATACAAAACAAGATTTGAAAAATCTGCATCGAAAAGTAATGTAAGCATTTTGCTTATGCATTTTTTCATTTAAAAATTGTAATAAATCTTTGCGACTAAAAAAGACTGTCTGACTTGTACACCAGGTGTTCGGGCGCTCCAGTACCACTGTAAACTGCAGGATTTACACAGTGAAATCAGTGCAGATGTTTGACAGCCAAGCCAACCAGTGAATGAGTGAACCCTGAATTTTTTTTTTTTAGTTCCCTGTATACTCTCAGGTTTCTTTTCACATCTCGGTATTTATCAACGTGCAACATAATTTTTCCCG
>NC_088253.1:6492500-6510000 GCF_036013445.1 Caloenas nicobarica | reverse complement strand
AAGAGTGTGGAGACAAATGCTTTCTGATAGACTTTGTGTACAAAACGGGTAAAAAAGTATACTGTAGTGTTCAGGGATTTCTGGTGCGAAATTAATACTGAAATATCTGAGAGTAATTACTGCAGACCTTTTGCTCCTGCAAAACCGGCTGAGCTAAATAACTGATTGCAGGTGAATATCTTCTCACACAAAGGAGCTGGAGGGAATGTTTTTACATTTTCACATGTTAGGTACAACCTATTTTTTTTCTCTCTCTTTGTTATAATTTAGTGCTTCTAAAAAAAAAAAAAAAAAATAGGAACGATGGGCACACGTAACCAGCTAATATCATCTCTCCCACCATAAAAATATGAAGGGCGTTTCATTTACCTGCTGTTCCTAGCTTATAAATACATTTTCAATTTCTCTCCCCAGGAAAGCAACTTGATAAAAATCAAGTTTTAAAGAATTAGTATATTACCCAAGCCCTAAGATGGCAAAACTGCTGACAAAACCATCTCCTAGAAATTAAGAATTATGTATATTGCCTTCAATTTTACAAAGCTGTTTGTGTTACTACTTGAATGGCTCCCTTGTTACACACAATTTCTGAGGCTTGGCAGCCACATGATTTTCATAAATCCAGATACTACTGTTTCTAACCTCTGACCATGTTTTAACTGTGCAGGGCTGTTTTAATTCATTTAACTCATTTTAATTGTCTTCCAGGGGAAGAGCGCTTTCTTTGGCCAGCTTAACTGGCAGGGAGAGCTGCCTGCTTGAGTACTTGCTGCCACTCAGAGAGACCTCTCATGAAAATGCATGCTTGTCCTCACAACTCCTTCAGTAACTGTAATATTTCTCCCTTACTGTTTATGTCAGAGAGTCATTACTGGAAGCCGCTGACATTTTTGACATTCGGTAGCATCAGAGCACATTAGGTGGTCCTTAGATAATTTTTAGACAAAATTTACTTGTATCGCGTGCTCAGGCCATTACAAGCAACAGAAGAGATACGTTTCTCTGGAAAGATATATCAGTCAGTACACCCATTTTTTTTGTGGACCTTCCTATATGATTCTATAGCAGAACAGTTTTAACCATGTGGTATGGAATGCATAATACACTGTCTACCCAGGTTGTGCATGCTTTGTTTTTGGCTTTTGTGGAAGATCGATCTCTATTAGGAAATCTATTATCATCACTTGTGTTTTACTACAATGAAATAAATAGGCAGCTGCAGTTGTTTGGCCTAATAGCTCTTACTTTGATTGCTAGAAGTAGGAAATCAATGTGGGGTGAAGGGAAGAAACATTTTTAATAACTTACACTTCAGATATGAGATCCCCAAGTTATTACAAATTATAAGGTTAAGACCTCTTGAAAGAATCCTAGCTAGTTAAATATTTAAAACTCCTGGGTGAGAACACATGCACTAATGAGCTTCAGGCTACTAAATACCAGAATCTAGGGGGAGACATCTTGTTTTATATTAGAAAGTATTAGTGAGTATAAACCGGCCATAGGAAGTGTTTAATTAAGAATTATATTGATATGGGGAAAGCAGAGATGGAAGCATTGCTGATTCTACTGTTCCTCACTGTCAAAAGCTGGGTTTGCCTGCATGGGAAGGGGAATAAACAAAAGCAGCCCTGGATCAAAGCAGGGGACACTTTGTGTGGTACCCTGGCCCTCTCCACAGCCCTGGAGAGAGATGCTGGACACCTCAGACTGAACATGGATGGAACTCCCTACTGAGGTTTCCTTTCAGCAAACATCAGGCTGCAAGTTGCCTTAGACTTTTGATCAGTTCTGCTAATTTAATAATAGTTGTTCTTGGGTGAAAACTCTAAGGCAAATGTCAGGCTGGTGCGCATCTCACAATTCTCCCACCCCAGGCAATAAAGAACTTCATAAAACTTTGAATCTCTTCCCTTGTGATCTTGTAATTCAGAAATTTAAGAACATAAGAAACCTGTTAATTGTACCTGGCCCTGTTACACTCACCATCTTAACAAGAATTGAAATGTTGCAATTCAAACGGTAAGAAGTGAAGAAGGAAGTTGGGATTGACAGTAAAAACTGGCTTGGCATGATTAAGCACCAAGTGACATTAAGCCCTGTCACACAAATATTGCAGAAGAAGGTTTGCTGCATTGTGTGCACACATATGTATTTTATGTAAAATAGCCTCGGTCTGTCTCCTCTCTGAAACCAGGGAGTACGAGTGGGTAAACAGCTCATAGCAACAGATGAAAGGCTGGCGAAGTTCAGACTCCCAGTTCAAAGGTTTCGGCAGTATGTGAAATGACAGTCTGGGGTTATTTGTGTTTCCGAGCTCCCGTGTATTTGAATTGTTTGCTCATCTACAGAGGCTCTCCATTACCTTATTCCTGGTTGTGTTCATCAGCTGAGCGAGCTGGCTGGCTGCAGACATATTTCGTAAGGCAACTCCAGGAAAATTTATTTCACCTGCCTCATGGTGCCTTGCCTCTGCCCACAAGAAGATCAGAAATATTTTGTTTTAATTGATGAGGATAAATTACAGCAACACAAAGCGAGCATCCTGCTCACTCCATGCGTGTCTCCTGCTGCTTGGTCAGCACAGGTCCACAATTCCATTTTTAAATCAAATTATGCTTGTGATAATATTGTCTTGAGCTTACAGTTGCTGACATGGATATTGACAAAGGCTTAGCCGGTATTTTAATAAGAAAACAAAATACGGGAAATACTCTAGAGTTTCCAGGTGGATCATTAACAGCCTTGGAGGGCTGAGGCTGCCAGCCAGCACAGGGAATGCATCACAGTTCGTCATACAACTTAAACTTCTTTTGACATCTAGTTATGTCGAAATGTGACTGATCACCTAGGGGTCCAGGCTCCTGTGAGGGAAAAGTTCACTGACAGACAGCGAACGAAGCTGATCTTAAATGAGAATCAAGAGAAAGCAGCATTCCAGCGTCTGACAGTCTGCAGCTGCTACCTGGGTCTGCCTAACGAAGACGAGCCTGCTCTGCTGAACAGTTATATTAGCATCTGTATGCTTCTGTCTCATTATCACACATCTGCCCACCTTTATTCCAATGAAGCTTCTTCTGATCTGACAGCTCAGGCATTGTCAGTGAATAGATATTATGGGAGCCGGGTACAGCAGCTTAGGGTGTTAGCTTTTATTTTCTAAAGACTGTTGTACAGTTTGACAGTATAATGCCGCAGAGGTAAAGAAGATAATTAACATATTGGGCAGTTTCTAAACAAAGCTGAGACAGTTATACTGGCAAAAGTGCTGCTGCTGGAGCAGTATTGTTTGCACTCCAGAAATATCAAAGCCTTGCAAGATCTGCCTTTAGAAACAGCGAACATGAACAGGTACAGTATGGTCCCCATGCCACAGACGGGAAGTTTTGGAGGTTTGGCCCACACCTAATAACTGCAAAACCTTTGGCACGCTTGAAGAGCCCATCACGTGTGTTCAAAATCTCTGCTTGTTCAGGCAAAATCTCCCTCGGCATTTCAGCAGACATGAAAAGGTGTATGTGCAGAGGAGGAAGTTGTGGGTCTTTCTGCTGTCTTGAATTTATTTTTACCCCACAGCACAAAGCTGAACGCTCATGTGAGCTTCACAGAGCTTATATTTGGATGGAGATTTAAGCCTTCGAAGTTGGGAGATCACATGTGGGATTTTCTGGAAATGCCAAAAACACATGTGATGGAGGTTTCATAATTTGTCTGCTCAATAATAAACTAGAAAGGCTTGCTTAAAAAAAAAAAATCTCCTCTACAGCTCTAAGAAAAGAAATATAGTACTGCAGTGGATTACTACACAGTTTGCCTTTGGTTTTCACCAGGTGCTGCAGTCTGTATATTTTGGACAGTGCTGGACTTGAATGGCAACTTGGCTTCACAAATGTTTTGAATGTGAAGCACTTTAAAAAAATACAGCCTTTGAAACTTAGCATGCTTCTTTACATTGTTGAGAAAAATAGTGAATGGGCTATACTGCAGCAAGAGCATCCCTGAAATTGCTTTTTGAGCCTTGGTTTATATTTTAAATGCCTTAAGTAATAACCTAGAGCCCCCTGCCCACAAGCAATGTTGTAGCCAAAGACCGGACCCTCAGCTGGTTTGAATGAGTTGCTCATTTACAGCCAAAACACTCCTTCATGTTCCTGTAGCAATATGCAGATTTACCCTGCTGAGAATCTAACCCTAAATTTCTAAGTAGTTACGGACTTCCCTCATTTTATTCATGCCTTTCAGTTCACTGCTTTTTCTCTTTGTTCTTGAGAGCACAGGGTGTCTACAAGTTAATGTTGAAATTACTGCTATTTTGCAACAATACAATCAAAGTCATTTCAGCAGCCGCGCTGATAAAGTGAGAATAGCTCGTTCAGATTGGCTCCGAGACCTGTGCTCACCAAAGTTGGAATACAAAATAAGAGATTCATTTATGGGGGAAAAAAAAAAAAAAAGAGAGATAGAATCCATTGTCGTTCATTCTAAAAAGGCATTACAGACTGCCGACACTGTACAGAAAAATAGGAGATGTTGACCTTTTTATTATAGACTTTTCTGTAGCCTTGCCCTCTGTCCCCCCCCGCAGCCGCGCACACCCGCGCACACACATACGCTCCTCAGCTCTGTGTTATCTCAAATAATTACCCTGCGCTTCTGGCTGTCCCTGGTGACTTCTGCTGCTAAAAAAGCTACTCATTGTCGGTGAGTGAAGAGGGATTTCAAACCTGCTTCTTATGGCCCAGCAACAGCTCTTAATTAACCACTCAGGTATTGAGCCGCCTCTCGCCCGGCACCCGTCCATATGGCAGGAACATGTCCGCAGTGATAATCACTGAAGGAAATATTGTTTCAAAAAAAAAAAAATAAAAAAACGGGGGCGGGGGGGAGGCGGGCTCAAGGAACAGAAAGATCCTGCAAATTATTTTTAATGATTCTCCTCTTGTGAGGCGGCTTATTTGTTATTTCCAGCAGGGCCGGGGAAGGGGCTGGGGCGGGACGTGCCCGTCCTTGACCCGCTGGTCGCTGCGCCCGGCGAGAGCCTGGTCCTCACCCCGCCACAAAGCCCGGGGTACCGGGGGAGCCCCTTCGGGCGCTCCAAAAAGCTTTAGTTCCCTATGGTTTTCGTAATCCTTTGTTTCTGGTGCCACTCGCTTTTCTACACACTGGATGTGCACGTTTCCTGCGAGCAACGTACTTGAAAGAACTTGTGGCCTTGACACAGACGCACACTTTCTCCGTCTCCTTTGGTTTATATAGAAAAAAACCCCAGCGATTTGAGTTTACAAATCTAATTAAAAATGAAGTTGCATTTACATTTTAAAACCTTGCATATACCAGCATACTGTGTCAAAAGATATTATGTATGATTTTACTTTGTGACAGAAACCATTACATTTAAAAATTCATTACAGCAAGGTTAGTTAGACACATGATGGATGCAGCTTTAATCCTGCCATATATTATTACAGTTAAAATGTAAATGATGAAAAATATTTTGTGCTTATCAGCGTTTATGTGGAAATGTGTTTTACAGTGATATATGGTGTTATATTTCTATTATTATGATGAGAAAGAATGAAATACAAAAAGAGTAAGTGTTTATTAAAACATGGTTACTTGTGATAAAATATTCTTGTTGTACATGACTTTAAACATATTTACCGAGGGCATTTGTCCAAAACAACTGTGAAATGTGTTTGCTATGCAAATCATTCTTTGTAATTTTTTTTCCCCTCTGTTATACTGGCTATAGCTTTTTAATAGCCTAATGTTGAAGCTATGTAAGTATATTTTTATTATTTTTCATTTCAGACACAGAGGGGGGCAATGACAGGGACTGGCTCTATTTACACACATGCATGTATTCAAATAGATGGAAGCATGCGTAAAAAGACCTAGAAAAATAAAATCCTTTTTCCTTTCTGTCTCCTCTCATTTCAGCCTCTCAAAGCCCAGCCTTGATCAGAGGGAGCCGAGCCCTTTGCCAGCACAGCCTTTCAGCACATGCTGATCCGCGAGCACACGCATGGTCCTATTGACGCCAGAGAGATTTAACACCTCGAACAACCGAACCTTTAACTCCGGCTTGTTTTACACCCTCCTCCCTCACGTACAGGGAGTGCATCATTGCTGGGGGGGATATTTCTCTTCTTTCCCCAAGGAAGGCGAGTTTATAGTTGTGTCTGTGCTTTACAAGAGCCCTGCCAAGGAAACCTGTACAGCCTCTTCCTAATTTGAGGAGTAATGAGTTTTGAGGTCAATATTGCATGTTACAAATCCCTAGGCTAAGTATTTTTAAGAATTCATTCTTCAACAGTGACCCTTCAGGAAGAGTTTCTGACACTGAGGGCTTGGTCTCCACAGGCAAAAAACCCAGTGTAATGTTGAGCAGAACAATACAAAGGCGTAAAAGCCATTAAGTGATTTGCCCAGCATCCCACAGGAAGTCTGTGGCAGAAAAGAAAATAAAAACTTGAAGGTCCTGAAACTTGGGAACTTAACCGTTCTGTATATATTTGTATTCCCACATGTGCTCTGTCCACTGGGTTTTCAGCGTGTTTTGGGTTTGCTCTCCCGATACATCCACTGGCCCTGGCTGACCACTGCAGTATTCCAGAAGGTATCACTTTACACCCCATTCACCCTCACTTGCTCTTCCTTCCACTGTATTCCCACTGCTTATTTCCTGGATGTATCTACTACAAGTTTATACTCTTTGTTTTGTTACTTTTTATGCAGCTTATATATAATAGAATCAAACAAACAAAGTATATGTTTTCCACATTATTCGTGTAATTCTTCCAGTTTACATTTCTGTCTCTTCAAAAAAATAAAACGCTGCGAGTTTGGCATGGTGCAGTAATCAGGCTGAGATTGCTTCTAGTTATACGAAGCTGAGCCCATCTTTAGCAAGTCAAATGCACTTACTAAAAAAACCAACTAAATAACTCAAAATATTTATTTGTGATCGAGAGCATATATACCCTTCAGTCCTCAATGCCTTTCTTTTGATATGAGCAGGAGACCTAGTGCTTGTAGTTCACTAAAGTGGCCATTTCCTTATAACCTTCCTCTTGTAACAATGTTTATTCAGTTATCAGGGAAGAAATATCATTTGTCCATGCAGCTACAATTACCCAATTTGTTGTATAAATTATTACTTTCTTTTTTTTCTCCTCATCTCAGTTGATGACAGAATCATTTAATAGACTTTCAGTTGCTCAAGCTTGAAAATTGGTTCCATATTCTCCCTTTTTTTAGTTTTCCTCCCTAGGGTGAGTGCAATGTGGTCTAAATACAATTTCCAGCCCCACCCCTTTTTTTTTTTTTTAAAAAACACATCTGCTTGTATGAGGATGTTGTTGTGTACATTAGCACTGTACAGTTTAGCACCCTTTAGGACTCCCTTTGGCTCTCGGCTTCCTTGCTCCCGGGGCCAATCATAATATATCAGGAACTGTAGATATTTCCTATCTCAGCACTCCCCATAACTCTTTTGCTCAGCTGTCTGAAGCTGTTTTCTTTAGGAAGTGCAAAGCGAGGGGGGCTGGTTGACCTGGCATCGGTCCTATTTATAAGAATAAAACCTCTTCCCCGTACACCTTTGGAGCTTTGGCGTGTAGGGGTCACATCCGCTTAAATTAATAGCGATAGGGCCCGTGACGGAACACGGCCACCTAACCTTCATTGTCCCAGCTACCCTTTTGTTTGAAGTTATCCAACCTACTCAGCTGATTTTCTTCAAAGCTAAGGTTACAGGATTTGCAACTGTGTCTTTGCCACATAATTAATTAGGAAGGAAAAAGCAGCTATTATTACACGTAAGAGGTTTTTTTAGCGATATGCTTGTTTATTTGTTTACTTAAAAATCAGCATTTGCTTTTAAATTTTTCCCTCTCCTGCTGTTGCTGCTGAAGTAAATGCCAGTCAGGCTTGTTTGGTTGTTATAGGAGTTACTATGTGGTTGTAGGAAGAAATGTATGGAGCAGCCATCTCATTTCCAGCCTGCGATCTAAGCACTTTTCTTAGAAGTAATGCCACTTCTGCTTCCGTGGCACTGGAAAAGTCACAAAGTTATGATCTTCCCACTCATGAGTCAGCTTGGTTGCCTATGAAACCTATTTATTTTGGTTTTAAGTCTAAGAATATTTGCTGAAAGCAGGATTATCACTTTGTAGACCACCAGCAGCTGTTGAAAAGCAGGGCATAAAAGTTTATGTCTTTAATAACTCACTTAATGATGGAGCAAGCACATTATTCATAATAAAATAGCCTGGCATAATCTTACTCCAGTGTGTGGTGTCAGGGAATTAAGAAACATCTGCTATGTCATAAAATAACTTTGTATATACTATGTACATTAAAAACATGTGTATACACATATGTATATTATATACATTATTTAAAGCATCTCAGTGGAATTCTACTCTTTTTAATTACATTTAGAAAATACTGAAATGGTTAAATGGTGGTGGTTTTACTTCTGATTCTGAGTTTCATAGAACAGTTTTGGCTATGGCTAGTTATAATGGCAAGGCACGGAATACGATATTAGAGTACATTTAAAGACATAAAGGCAAAGTTTCAAGTCTTGAAATTGGGGTTCAAAATCTATTTTTGGCCCCCAAATAAGTGACCTAATTTTCTGAAGCACAAAGCATTCGTGGGTTCTTGACTTGTTGGGAGTGCTGGTTGCTCAGCAACTCAAAAAAAAAAAAAAAAAAAAATCAGGCCAGTATTTCAGTGCCTAAATGCAGATTTTTATTTACAACTTGAGGCATCTGAATTTGCAGCTTTTATCCATAGGAATTATTTGCATTACTCCTGCACTGGGAATGGAGACCCCACTGTGCTGCTGCCGTACATGTGAGGAGAGCCCCTGCCTTGGAGAACGTGGAGTCAAAAAAGACCGAATATCCCTGACTCTCCCTCTGCACCTGGGACACTGGGGGTGGCGGGTGACACACGTCACCCTGGAAGTGCCTGAGCATCGTGGCTCCCAACCGCCAAAGCACATAAACATGTCTTCAAATTTAAGCGTGTGAGATGTAAGTGGAACTACTTGCGTCTTAAAATTAAATACATGTTTCGCTAGATCAGGCCAGATGGTTTTACATGCTCAAAAGTGACATTTACAAGGTCACATAGGAAGCGTTTGACAGAGCCAGGAACTAAAACCAGATCTCCTGAGTGCCAACCCAGTGCCTTAGTTTTGCTCCTGTCCTTTTTTGTTGTTGTTGGCATGTTTCTCTTCAACGCAAACAAAAAGGGAAAATATTAATCCAATAAAGAGACAATTAAGTTTTCATTTTTGTCGAGGGTTTTTGTTCGTTTGTTTTGGGTTTTTTAGTTGGTTTGTTTGTTGTTGTTGTTTTGTTGGGTTTTGTTTTGTTTATAAGAAGGGCTGGGAACACAAATGCCACTGTTTAAAAGATTAGTACTTTCATTTTTTTCAGAAAGGCATATATTTCTATAGAATTCTTTATATTTTTTTTCTTCTATCTCACAAGAACATAAGCAACCTATTTTCATTTTGTAGGTGGCCCACAAATAAAAAAAGTTATAAGTTAATAAAATTTGTATGCAGATTTATGTGAACTGGATGAACTGTCCCAGTATCTGAATGTCAATCTGTTGGAAAATAGCTGCCATGGAACTGGAATAAGTCAACGTCATACAACCGAGCGTACCAACAGCAGTTCTCTCATTGACATTTCCCCCACAAGTGCCAGAACAAACATGGGAAACTACTACGGGGAAAAACCCAATGAACTACTGGAAAGGCAACCGTGATATATGTAAGGCAGTTTCTTTGGATTCACCTAAATCTCAGCTTTCACCAATGTGTCTATTTTCCTCGGTTGCCCTATCCCAGTGAATTATTTTGGATGCATTTGATTTAGTCTGTCTGGCTTTACTGGCTCTATTCTTGGCGTACACCTACATTCTTTGCAATCTCTCATTCTGCCTCAGGTTTTAACATCTCTTTAGCCTTTCTGTCCTTGTCCAACTCAAATCCAGACCTCAGCACTGTGAAGTACTCTAGGTGAATTTTTTAATTCTTATTAACATTCATTAGGCCAAGGTCTTACCCCGTGTATGCAAAGGGAGGAAGAAGCAGCCTCTCCCTCTCATAGGACCCTCCTACTACACCAGCAAACTGCAAAAAGGTAAAATATGAGCATGGGGTGCAGGATTTTGTAGTGACTTCTCATTTTGGATGGCCTCCGTATATTGTGTTTAATGGACCTCTATGCACAGAGTTTGCGTATCTGTGACCAGTTTGCAAAAACTCTCTAAAAAATTTGGTATAATTTCAATAATATGCGTTTAAGTAAATACACCCACTCGGCTGCGGAGCCTGAGGAGCAGGCTCAGTTTATTCTTTTTGAGGGCACTTACAGCACCATCCCTCAAGCTGTCCAGCTCCACCAGCCCTGCACAGTGGCCTGAACAGTGTCCAGATGCCTCCCTCTCCATCTCACTGTGTGTCTGACCCCAACAGAGTTACACACCACAGATAAATCCATCCACAGCACATCTCAACTTTTGAGGAAATCCTATTTTGCTAGAAAATAATTATGTGATTTAGAGATTAAAGTTCTAACAGAGATTTAGGCTTGATATAGAACTCTCTCTTGACTGTTTTGTATGAAACCAAAATAAATTAAAGCTTAGAATCTTCCAAAGAAAGTGTCCTCTAAATTGTTGGACTTGTTTCTTCTGTAGTAAAGACTGACCAGCTCATTGTGAACATTAAGGATCCCAGTGGAAAGATCTTGTGCTAAGCAGCATAAAACAGTTTGCTTCCAAGGTACGCTTAACATCAACCTGTCACTCGGGACAAACACATATAGTCCCTTATCAGAAGGGCAGGCACAGAATCTGTTAATAAGATATGTATCCATGCTTTTCTGGTTTTCTCATCACTTTTTTTTTTTTAAAATCTGAACCTATTTCGTACCCAAGAACAGCTATACAAGGATCAGAGCAAATGTCAGGTCCAGGGAAGGTGTTGTTCTTTCTCCACAAGCAGCAGGAAAGACCAGAAACAGGTATCTAGATGCTGCTGCATCCACAGCACAGCTTCCCAGCTGCCTCCATTCAGCAGCTCTGCTTAGCTGAGCCAGAGCTGGTATCTCAATTGCTTTCTATAGCCCTTGATAGATTTCTCCCCACCTCCCCATCCATTACTTTGCATAACAATTCTATGATTCTATAATCAGTTTTTAAGGCCATGTGCGCTTTTGGTATCCACAACATCCTAGGGCACTGAATTCCACAGTTTCAATATGTCTTATGTGAACATGCACCGAGTTCTTAAATTCTTGTTCCAAATAATTTTGCCAATGACACTATTATCTTCTAAACCTTTGGTGTACCCACTTTCATCCTCTGCACTTTGTTCAGGCTGCGGAATCATCCTGTATTTGTATGCTCCCCAGTCTTCTGTGTTTCAAATGTATCAGATCTTGATTGGTAAATCAACAAATAGTATTTACTTTTGGGATAAAATGAGCACACACTACTACTTTTTATGACACACAATACAAGCTTGAGAAACAACAGTAAGAGTGGAAATATAAACTCCAATTCCCTTCAAAGGGTAAGGAATACAAAGCTGAGACAAAGGCATTGGTGTCTCCCTGCATTCCCCATATAGGTGCAGAAACCCAGAACAGGACCATAGGAGGGTTCCCTTCCTATGTGCTCCATCTGTCTGGCAGATTGGGTTGAAGGCTTTTTAAATATTCTGTGGGGAAATTCTGGTACGTAAAATCAAGATCTAAATCAGTCAGACGAGACTGAATTGCAAGCTTTAAAAATATTAATAAGCTTAATTTTATGTGGTTCTAGCCAGCTCCTTTATTTGGGGGCTCCTTGGTAGGAACCAAGTGCATACTGGCACTTACTGGGAGAGCTGGAAAGCTAGTACCAGCATAAGCACCTATCACAGCTTATTACAGAGGGTAAACAGCCAATGTTATTAGTAGATGAGCAGGAAAGGTAGATCAATATAAAGAAATACTGCTCTCATTCACTATTCCCTTTGTCACTGCCAGGCCTCAGAATTTTTCAGTTCATTGATGTCAGTAAGGATTTACTTCCCTGCCCAAGGAGCTGGGGCCGGGTTATTCCCAAGCTGCAGCAGATACTGATCAGCATGTAAACCGACTTGGGCAGCTGTGTAAGAACATAAAATTTAAGATCACAGCAACTTAAATACTGCTCAAGTTTATAACGTTCACATTGATATTAGGCAACTTGGCAACCAAAGTGGCCCAAACATGTCTCCTTCCACTGCAATGCTTGGTGAATACACTGGGTTGGTTAGACAGAGGGACTATCAGGTTAGACAGAGGGACTATCATGTTTTCATTAGCTGAACAACCACCCAGCTCAGACCAAGTCTGTTAAGGCTTCTGGAAACATTTTATTCACAGAGGGAAGCTCAGGGGTTAAACTCTGTTTAACATATTCACTCCCCCACTAACATGCCATTATTTCATTTGCAGAGCAGCTTCCTCACCAGCAGCACACAGAGCCCATCCTTGCGCACCCGGACAGTCTAATACTTTCAGCAAGCCGCGGCTTATACCACTCAGACCTTCTCATCACCGTTATCACCAACGGTTTCCTCAATGGAAATCATCATTCACGTTATCACTCTTGCCAAAACCCTCTGGCACCAGACATACTCTCGGACTACACGCCTGAAGCACGCGAGAGCCTGAGCAGCTGTAGCAGCAGCACGGCTGGTCAGCGAGCCCGGTTTGAACCGTGCGAGACAAAACTTTCCTGGAGAAAAACTACACATCGCTTTATGTGCACATGTAGAATGACGTTTCGTGTTTAGTATCAACAAGAGGTAGGTATCTAGATCTGCCTGGGCCTTACATACGAGCTCAGCCGTGTGTTGACATGCTCTCTTTACATGTATTTACACACAGAGATACTGGTGTCTGTGTGTGCAAATCTACGCTCAGTGTTTGTACGCCTTGAGGACCTCACTCCCCGAATGCAGCTTAGGAGTTACCTACCATTATAACTATGAGCAGAGATAGTTAAACAATAAAGATCTTCTTCTCATCAGTGACATAACATCATCCACCTAGTCATAAAATACAATACAGCAACCTACTCTGAATTTTAAACAAAACCAAAGCACAACAACATAATGTATGATATACTCACATCACTTTACATCCACGCAGTACTTCCACCTTCTCCTGGAGACCAGACAGAGAGGCATTTCTCAAAAACCAGGCAGCCGCCATGTGAGGACTTCTTGTTGCAGCTTTGTTCAGGTGGGCACATGTGGACACAATCAATCACCAGGCTGGTGCTTAAACGACCTGCACCTGCTGGGGATGCAGCTCTGCCTCTCTGCCCAATTCCCCATCCGGGCAGTGCTGTCTGGGGTGAGCGTGGTGTAAGAAACAAAGATTTTACTTATGCCCAGGATTTCAAAAAGAAACCTGAATGTTTGCTTTTCTGTGCTTCTGGTTTCACGTCCACAGACCCAAAAATAACCTGTCGTACAGTCCCATTGCTGCATTTGCTGGCGTACATGGAACCTGCAAAGGTTTACAATGAGTTCAAATACTTCAATTTTTCACACATTCTAATTTCAAAGATGGCTTTAAATGTTTTAAGCTCCTTTGTGGGTTTAAACATTTTGAGTTAAAACAAACAAACTGCATCCGTTACTTTTGCACAGTTAAATTCTGTAACTTGATTACCTGACAAAATATCAGCAGCATGAGGTCCTTTACGCGTCACAGCTAAGCTGGATTTTATGCCTAAGATTTTTCCCCATTTATGACAAGAAGGACAGAATTATTCTTCTGGGCAACACCCATGAACTCAAATCTGAAAAAAAATAACACAAAATGCAGCCAGGCAGCCCCAAAAGACCCTGTTTGTCCCTTCAGATAAAGCAGAAGGCAGGTAAAATCCCATCCCTTTGGGCTTAGGGCCACCCACCCCACCCCAAGACCCTGAGCCACAGTCTGGGTGGCCAGTTGTCACCCTGATGTCTCAGGCCACCATCACCCCATCATGGGGAGTGGCTGAGGCTCTCTCTTGTGTCCCGGCTGGACCTCCAGGCACCAGGAGATGGGGAAGCTGTCCCCAGCATGGGGCAGGTGGGCAGCCCAGCACCCATGTGCACCCACATCTCCTCTCCCAAGAGCTTCCACCGAGCCGGGGAGCTGCACACCCCCAGGCAGGCTGTCACAGCTGGGTGCTGGGGGGTTTGGGGCAAAGCGACACACTATGAAACTCAGAGAAGAAAGTCCAGCTCCTTGTTAGCCCCCAAAAATGCTCCGCAGCCTCCGAACGCTGCGGTGCTCCCAACCCGCGCTGACGGCGAGTTAATTATCAGCGCGCGCTGCCGCTGCTCCCTGTGTGGTCCTGCAGAACCAGCCATGGTGGTGGCTGCCAGTAATGAGGAAAACTGGTGTGTTTTTGTTTGGTTTCCTCTTAAATAAACTCGCAGTCCTTAATCTAGCAGGCTGGAGTCCAGACTTGACAGCCCAATGAGTAATGAGGTGCAAGCGAAGACAGGATGTAGAATTAGGAGGTCAGGGCTGAAGGTTGCCCCAAATTTAATCTCTAGTCTGGGCAGGTTACATCTCTTCCCCACGCCATGGTTCTTGGACAGGGGATGTAGGTGCAGTTTACCAGGGCAATGGCTGCTGCGTGCTGGTGGCACACCTGGGCAGCCAGAGAGGGTGACAGCCCTCTGGTCCCCTCCGACCCTGTCTGGGACCAGCCCAGGAGGCTTTTGAGCTGAGGCACCTGGAGCTGCCCACAGCTCTGCCCTGGGCACCTTGCACCCGCCTCTGCTGTCCCACCTCACCTTGCAGAGACACGTTGTTCTGAGGCTCACACGCAGGCAGATAAACGATACGTGCATATCTGTAGACATCTATATAAGCTGATAGATAGCTACAAATATTAAGTCATTTTAAAACTGAAATCCCTCTTCAAAATAAAGTCAAAATACTCTTCTGTATCTTTTCCTATTTTATACCCGCTTGCCCAGTTCCTCCTTTCCATCCAAAGGCAACTGATCGGGCAACTAATTTCCTTCACCTGCAAATCGTTGTGTTTGGTTTTTTGTTATTGTTGTTGGTTTGGGGTTTTTTTGGTTTTTGGGTTTTTTTTACTTTTCAGTAGAAAAACACAGCACCCCAGGTCAAAGGCCTGAAGCCTTTGTTTTTGTTAGGCTGATACCCTGCAAATTTCATTTTTGATTTATTCCTTCTGAGTAGATGAGCAGAGACGCATGATAGTGGGTTAGTTTGCCTTCGCTCTTGCATACAATTCCAAATCATTACTCCCTAGGAGTACTTACAGTCATGGCACAGCAGAACATGGATGGTGCATCAGAGGTTGGCCAAAGCCCAGACTTGAGAGGTTTTGGTGTTGGTTTATTGTTTTCTATGTGTTGTTGTCAAAAACCTAAGCTCTAACGTTTTATTTGTAGAGCCCCTGAGCTCTGGGCTCCAGGTGACCCCACACCACCATTACGTACTGTCTTAACTCCGGGATGTACCAAAACACTAAGCGTAACAAAAAGATGCCTATTTTATCCAGCAGGATAACCCCTGAGAGCAGACGGGCTGGAGCAATGACCCCGTCTGTGTGCCAGCAGCATCCCAGACCTCGTGTCCCCACACATCCCGAGGGACACAGCCACTGCTCAGCGTCCCCGTCCCCACACTGGGCTGTGGGTCCTGGGGGGGCAGAACCCCCTCCTCACCTCTGCCCCTGCTGTGGCCGTGCTGGAGAATAGCACAGGCTTCTGTCCCTCTCCAGGTAAAGCAGTTCAAGAAGCGAAAGGGAAATCAGGGTCACTCTGTGACCAGTGACATTTTGTGTTACGTTGTTGAGATCATCTTTGCTTTGGTGCCTATCAGTAAGCATTAATTTCCTTTTGACGCCTTCTCTAACCTGGCTCAGACTAGATTTTAGCGTAAGAAAACCAGACTTATTACCACATGCTAAAGTTAATAAATATTTTTTTCTGCTGCATGTAGTACTGGCAAAGTTTGTGACCACAGCTGAATTATAGCCATGCATGCACTACACATGCATTTATTCATCATCTGAATTATTTTTGGTAGCAAATAAGAAAGTGCGCTGATTAAAATTTAAGAGTTATCTCTCCTAGTTCAAGACCGTCTGATCGGCTCACCTTGGCTCAGGTGTCCCTCCGCTTGCCAAAAGTCTTTAACATGCATCAGGGAAAAGAATATAGTCAGCAAATCCTGGCGTTTCCATGGTGACCGCAGGTGGCCCTGTGCTCGCGTCCTCCGCAGATGAACAGATAAAAGGTCATCGGTATTGATGGCACCGGGAAGAAATAAGTGCAGGCTCTTCTGTGGACTTCTGTGCTAACACAGGATGGGGACAGAGTCAGGACTGCAGCAATGTTTGAATCCCGCTGGCTCGATGCCACCGCGACTTAGCCACACGGTTAAGTGCATTTTTGGACAGAAACACTTTCGTGGTCCATAGCCCTGGCAGCGGTGAGAACAAGTCTGTGTTTTCAGGTGGGCAGCTATAAGGAAGATTAAAATGCTCAGAAGAAGCGGGGCTTTACCTGTGGAGGACTAGTAAACACGAAGAGCAGCTCTGTATTTTTAAGGCAGCACTTTGAAAGAGGGACAAGTGTAAAAGTTTAATTACAGGTTTTTCCTGACAGTGAAACAACTGTCTAGTCTACATGTGTGTGTTGTCAAACTGCAAACCCAAAACCAGCAAAAACAAGCAGAGGAAAGGAAAAGAAGTTCACGCTGGTTCACATTCAGTGCTGTTCTGACAAAATATTTTCAGCTGTTTAGTATAATGTCTGGTGTATATTGATGTGTATTGATTTTTCAATCCGGCACTTTAATTAGGCTCTGGTTGTTCAACCTTGCACCTTTGCTGCATTAGAGAATGAAAACAGACAGCGTTTCTTCTCTAGGAGCCTTGGACCTGAGACAGCGAAGCAGAGCAAGGCTGGAGGAAAAACCTGCAGAATATTGACAGGGAATCTAAATATCTCAAAGGCAAAAAGTTGCAAATCTATGTTTATCATTTTTTAACAAGAGAGGCAAAACATTGCAATACTAATCTTAAAATCTATGTTAAGGTCAGTTGGAAGTGAAAGAAATTAACACTCCAC
Organism: Caloenas nicobarica; assembly: GCF_036013445.1. Taxonomy (NCBI): domain Eukaryota; kingdom Metazoa; phylum Chordata; class Aves; order Columbiformes; family Columbidae; genus Caloenas; species Caloenas nicobarica. The sequence continues at coordinate 6,492,821 of NC_088253.1, read as the reverse complement.
TGACAACCGAACTGTTGTTTCTTTGAATGGCTGATGACCCTGTCTAGTCTACAATGTTGTTAAAAATTTATTAACTAGCTCAAATGCCTATTGACTAGAAATGAAATACACATCGGAGGCACAGCACAGCTTCTGCATGACACAATCATATTTAACAATGTGCTGAGAGAACACTTTTCTATAGGTATTCTGTGAATAGAAAAATCTTTCTTGAAGAAATGTTTACTTTTCCATACTTCAAGACATCTTTCTTTAGATGAAAAGCAAAAAAATGTAAATGTTATTGAGTAAATCTGAAATTGCATGAAGATGCGGTGTCAC
>NC_088253.1:6355000-6490000 GCF_036013445.1 Caloenas nicobarica | reverse complement strand
TCCCCAAAGAAAGCAAATGCCTGTAAGAAGGCTGCGTTGACCTTGCACTCATTACTCCTTGAAGGCAGGAGTGTGTGTGGGGTCAGGGAATAGGGGAAAAAATCACTTTCGACAAGTAAAAGGTCTATTCACTATGTTATTTGATACTTCTTAGGCACCTCTCATCCTTAAATGCACGCAGAAGAGGAATGCGACACCTCAACTGGGCGCTGTGTTCCCACAGCTTCCCAGTGTCCATCTTCACTGCCAAACTAAAATCTATGAGCCAGCTGATACGGTTCAGAAAGGTAGCCAAAAAAAGGATGCTTAAAAGTTTCCTTTTCATGGCTCCCTTGATTTTTAAAACTGTATTTGCAAAGAAAACCATTTATGGGAGGGGGGGTGAAAGCCATTTTGAAAAAAGCAGCTCAGCTTAGCTAACTTGATTGACAACCACAGTTTAACAAAAACAGAACTCAGCCGTAGTGGGATTTCATGTTACTCACTCTCACTGCTATGAAAAGGGCTAAAAGCAGAGATTTCAATATGGGCAGCAGTATCACGTTTCCACGTGCTTTACTGTATTCCACAAGGTGATCAGGATTCTGGCTGGCCATTTTGCTTCCATGGTCCTGAGCAAACCTTGTACAAGCCCTGGTGCATAAATCTAGCAAAGCCTGAATAGCTGGTACAGGAAAGCTCTTGCAAGTGGCTCAATAGCCTGGTCACAAGCCCACACTTAACAGACACTTCTTCTGAAAGTCCAGTGACTGCTCCATTGGGACCGCAGGCAGGATTGCTTCTGCTCCTCTCAGGTGGCAAAAAGCTGCCCATAACGCCACTGGCACCAGGCAATCAATTGCCTTGATGTTTAGCCATCAATGTCAGTGGGCCAGAGTTTGTCCATTGTTTTAATAATTTTTAAAAAAGATAGCTGTCTTGTTTTGTTGCTTCCCTTCTGCAACCAATAGGTCAGGCATTCCCAGGCTGCAGTAGTGCACCTGCTGTGTAAGCCATTTACTTTGTAGTTGTAAACCCAGCTTTTCATTCTGGGCCTAAATAAGCTCACAGGTAACTGGAAACTTGCACAACTAATCGCAGCCAGGGTGAAATTAAAACCGAGTTCGTCACAGCCGTTGCAAACAACCAGAGGAGTCTCGTCCTGGCTGAAATGCGCACGAGGTTGGAGAGAGCTGCAACCTGCAGAAGAGCAGCCGCTGGGGTGTGATGTGGAGCCCATGCTGTGTCTAGCAGGTGGTTCTCACAGGGACTACGCTGCCACTGTCCTCTTCATCTCTCGGCAAACTCTACCGTATAGTCTTTTCAGACTGGGCTCTCAATGAAGACTGAGAGAATTTGCTGTCTACAGCAATCATAAGCCAAGGGGGTTTGGATACTCAGCACTGCTAGGCTCCTTTGCAACCCTCAACTTCAAACAGTTTCTCAATATTTCATGGCATTCTTTACCAGATAAAATAATCCCTCTAACCAAAAAGAAAATCAATATGTGAAAAATAGAAATAAGGCAGATGTCCTTTTCGTGCCCTGTTATCCATGCATAAACCAGCCAGGACACTAAGGGTTAAATCCGATCCTGAATTGGCCCAATCGGGTTCATTTTTGCCATCTTATTAGGTTAAATAAATAGAAACTTCTTGCAATATCCATCCATAACGATAAGCAATTCCCACTATAATGGATAGCTAATATATAAATTCAGCCCACATCAGTTTTGTGTCAACTAGCAAAAACAGAAACAATGGGAACTAGACAGTCATGGCTCTGCATAGGTCAACAACCAAGGTTATCTGTATTCAATTACTGGTATCTGCAAACTTGCATACTGTCAGCTGATCATAGACTAAATGAAAACTTATCATGCACAGAGGCAGCAAATACATTTATTTGAAGCAGGCATCATATTAGTTCACTGGTTTGACTGTGGTTAAGGGAAAAAAAAAGGGGTTATCAGTCTTTTGGGAAATTCTTTCAAATATAACCTGAAGCAAATATCTAAAATTGGGGATTATCTATGTTATAAATCTTTGTTCAAAAAGTAGAAAAGGAACAGAAATTGCTCCATAGCCCTCCAAGACGATAAATTATATTATTTAACAATAGATAAACTTAGGGCACCTTTCCTGTGGTACAGCCCTATTGTGAATTAAGCTTTAATCTCCTTCACCTCAACATCTGTTCGGTGGAACCAAAGATCTGCCTGTATTGGACACAGACAATAATTTGTTTGTTAACCACTTCTCCGGAACAATATATCATTTCAGAAAACAAAGCCTACTAACACAACGCATATTTATCTGTTTCCTCTATCTGTGTTCCTTTTTCCATAAATGCGAGATCAGGCTTTTGAAATGTTTTCCTAGCGATAATTTGTGATGCTGTTAGATTCATAACCCTGGAAAAATAGATCATTTTTTTTTCAAAGTTTTTTCATCTTTGACCAACAGATGTTCCGTTCAAAATCTGAAAGTACTCATGATGTACATACTAGCAGATTATAATTGTTAATGCCCCTGTGGAAGGAAAATGTCAATAAATATTTGCTATCACCAGAGTGTTTGGAAACAAAGGCATTTGCTTCACAGCAGTTCATGTGCTCAGCCTTCAACAGCATATTCAATTAGACATTCAAGATTTCATTTCTTTTCAGAAGAGGAAGTGAAAAATAACTTCACAGAAACAAAAATAAAACATAAAAGCCTGCAAGCATCCTGTATGCCATTGTAAAATAACACTTGGACTCATTTCAGTGATACAAAGGTGACCACAGATGCGAGCTGTGATCCAGCTCCAGCATTGTACCACTGCACACCAAAATGGCAATCGAGGAATAAAAAACACATGGGATTGCGATGGAGACAAATGTCTCAACATCTGTCTTCTAAGGAGAACTATCCACTCCTATGAAGAGGCTCCCCTGGCCAAACGACTTTACTAAAACTGTGTTTACCTGCAAGTCTCCGCCTCTAGCGAGAGACACGGTGTTTGGTTCATTCACACTGGTATTTTTAAAGGTCAGACTCATGATGGGTAAGGGGGGAATGGCTAAAACTTTTCTTTCTTTTCTTTCTTTCTTTCTCTCTTTCTTTCTTTCTCTCTTTCTCCTTTCTTTAATGTTTTCTTTCTTTCTTTTGACTTGAAAAAAGCAAATCACTCATTAGTTTCTGTAACAGGATGGTGAGCTGATGTAGGCTATCAGAACCATCCTGCAGAAATATTATAAAGCCATATCCTGCCGGGTCAGCAAAGAGCTCTGTGCCATCCTTGTATTGTGTTATGGTGTATTGCACCATTGTATTCTACTCTATTCTGTATCTTCTTGAGTTATTTCATCTCCCTCATTGTATCACTGGGTGTGTCTACGCAAAAGAATAGGACTGGTGTCTAACAAATGCTGTGATGATGTGGGGAATCGACCTCTGTCCTGCTAAAACGAATTCTGTTTTGTAGCGTGGACTGCACTCCATCTGTTTCAGACAGCAAACCCCACACAGGCTGGAGTTACTGGCCATCTCTGCAGCCTGTTGTCCTCTTGTTGGCACAGTGACCATAAGAGATGCAGCATACGTCCTTCTACCTGGTACAGGGCTGACAGTGGAGCATCATTAAAATGGGAAAAAATCAGCCATGTAAATCAGACAGAAATGGCTGCCACCCAAGGCGGAGGAACTTTTCCAAGAGTGAACTCTGTTCAGGCAGCAACTTAGTCACTGTTTGTTTTGTGGATTCATTTGATGAGCTGATAAAGCTGATATGAGGGCACCTGAAGTGTTACACAAACCAGGAGAGACTGAGAATCCATGTTTCTGAGAAATCAGAGGCAGGAATTTGTGTCTAGAAGAAGAATTGTGACCTACTTAGAAGAGTCTGACTTAAGCCCCAAATAATGCTCTTGCTCAAGCATGAATTACAAGCAGCTGAAGAAAGATGAGCCAAGTTTGCCCACATCTAATGAGGAAAAGTACGACTCGGTGCCATTTTGTATTCCCGTGAGGTGGTGCAGATGGAGAAGCTGCTCTGAGCGAGTCCGGGAGCCGTTCACCCGCTGCCCCGGCACTCCACGCGTCCTGCCTCGTGCCTCTTCTTGCAGAGCCTGCAGCTTGAAACCATCAGGTTGAGAGTGGAGGGAGCAGCAGTAGCTGCGAGAAGCGGCCTTACAAACTGGAACCGGAGCTGGCAGCAGCAGCCATGCACCAGGGATGGATCAGGCTGGAGAACAAGAATTAAAAACCCCATGGCCAGAAGCCTGGAGAGTTACAGAGCAGCAGCCATCCATGGAGGGAGTGGAAATGCTAAGCTATCGCAACTAGACATGGATACAATAGTCTCATTATGGTAAACTTCCCAGGGGCAAAGAAAATGGTGAAAATATGGGTCCCATTTCACCGCTGTGCTGGGTGGATGCCTCGCTGCACGTCGAGTCTGGGCGGATGCCTCCTGTGTTGTGTTGTTTGGGCCAAAGTCCCACAGAAAAAAAAAAAGCAAGTCCAAATTGAAAGATGCTATGAGTCAGTCTTCTGATGAAAGAGAAGAACGTGATGTTGGGGCTGGCAAACATGATACTGCTGTGAGATTAAAATAAAAATCCCTCAGAGAAAGGGAATGCAATTGTTGGGAGAAAGAGCAAAATAAGACACATTCCCCAGGGATGCTTTGGACTGATCAGTTGAGATATTTGTGGACGTGAGGAACCAAGACGACATCCTCTTGGGCTCACACAGCCTGCAAAGCTCAGAGCATCCCATGGAGCTGGCGGGGCCGGGGCTGCCCCTGTTCACCGCAGGAACCACTTTTGGGGGGGCTGAGCAGGAGGAGAGCTCGGGTCCTGCCTGGTCACTGTCTCACAATTTGCATTACCAGCCTCGCCACTTCAAACTGGTGTTGCAGTGGGAAAAGTGACCCCCTAACAGTCTTAACTTTCTGCTTCTGTGCCATAGCTTGCCTTCTTCAGATATGGCATTTTGTTCTCCTATTCATCAAACCCTGAGCATTCTCCTGCCTTGCTCCGCATCCGTTCTCAGCTCAGCACGCTGCTGGCTGGTGCCCAGCCAGCTCTTCAACACTGCGTCCCTGCTCCCTTTCTCCAGGGGTGTTGGGGCTCTGGCAGCACTTCCATCTGGGATCCAGGCATCAGAAAGATGTGAAGAATAATAACCAAAGCATCGCATTGGCCTCATCCACCATAAAGGCGCTTTAGTCTGGTTTTAAGGCTGCCTGGGATCCTGACTTAACCATGTCCCCGGAGGCGGGCATTGTCCAGCCAGTTTGGATGTGCTGGGAGACAAACCTTCATCCAGAGGCATGGCTGAAAATTCACACCATTGTCACTCTGACAGACACTTGCCATACAGGCAGGCCTGCAAGCTGGCACTGCCCCGGACCAGCTTTAACTGAGACTGAGTTAAAGCTCAAGTTTTAACCACCTCGTATTAACTGAAAAAGCCAAAATGAACGCTGGCATCACCGGGCAAGGGAAAAGGAGGAATTGTGCAAAGGGCACAGAATGGAGGAAAAACCTGCTTGTGAGGGACAGCTGAACTCTACAACATTTCAGTCAGTTTTTGACAGAAAAGGCCCCATGTTCAAAGACATCATTTTAACTTGGCCACAGCAGTGTTGGAAATCCAGGCAGGGTAAAATGAAAAGTAGAAGAGGCAGCTGTTGTCAGAAAACAGTTTCTGGTAAAAATTAAAGTTCTCTTGAGGCATGTAGAAAAATTCCAGGATACTGTATTATTATTGTTATTATTAATACCTTTGATCTTTTGGAAGGTGGGGAGGGAGCACATGCAGTTTTAAAGAAAGAAGACATCTGTAGCCTTTAAAAAACAAAAGCACAAAGGCTGCTAGGCTCTCCTTACAACATTTTTAATTATCTTCCTGAAGTTTCCCAAATAAAAACACATTACATTGAGCCTCACCCAATAAAACTATGTGGGTAAGTACGATACCCATTGTCTAATCAATATCATATTGCTCATGGCTTCAGCTTGTTCAATAGCTGAGATCACGGACTCCTGAGTTGCACCTAAGGATGCCAATAGCTGCTTAGTGTTGGACAAACTCCATTTGTCATTCTCTGTAACCGAGTTCTTTAGTCTCAGTAATAACCCACAGATACTAAAATACAGCTTCAACTAAACCGTCCGGAATATGCCAGGTTTCCAGTGTGTACTTTTGGCTCAAGCGGTGACGTGTTCTAGGTTTAAAGGAGCTCGCTGGCCCCGCGGAGGCTGCAGCCCTCCTGACATTGCCCATCCAGGAGTGGCAGAAATGGCAAAAAAAATAGAACCCGAGAGCTGTCAGATACAGAGCATTAGAGGCCATGGAAGATAAGAGAAACGCTGAACTGTATCTGTATTATTTGAATCACAGACCCCATGCCATGTTATCTGTTAGCTCAGCACTTAACCCTCCCCACGCCTTGGCTGCCTGAGCACATGGCAGCAAACCCGCGTCCTCCAGCCTAAGTACGTGTCAATAAATTATCTTCATTGGAAACACATTGCAAACAAAATGCAAATGGCAAGAAAGTGCTTGTTCTCAGAGGCCTGACTTGAGAGTTCATCTGCCCAGATTATAAACACTTGATAAGTGTCCTGGTTTTCAGGCTGTCTGCATGGCAGATCCCAGGAACAGGCTCCTGGGATTTCAAAATGTATCATGAAATAAAAACAGCTGCAAGGGAAACTCATATGACTAGGATAGGTGCCATATAGCAATTAACAGCCAGAAGTTTTGATCTGGAAAATCACATTTATTTTAATTGCTTCACTGTTGTGTTCATAAAGAATTTGGCTCATTTGATTATTTTCCTTATTAGATATACTACTTAACTTTGGAACAATGTAGTCATTAGTTCCATTGTTCCAGGTTTTTCATTCCAGTGAAAAGAATGACAGAGACATGTTCTGCAAGGAAGATTGTTTATAAATATTTATCATAGCCTTAACAGATATTTGTGTAATCCATCCTAATTTTTCTAGCACATAATTCACCAGCTATTTAATCTGTTGCGCGATGAGTGGCAGGTTTCTTAACCTGTGAGTTCAATAAGGTATTTAAAGTGTGTGATCTGTTATCACAAGAACATAAAAGGAGAGTAACGCTGCTTCTTTTTTTTTTTTAATTCCTCTGAAAGCTCGTATTCTCTCAATTTTCCTTTTGTGGTCTTTTTAAAGAAGATGCTTGTGCCTGATTGCTTTCACCTTAGTAATTTGTTTATTTTTTAACTCAGCAAAGCGGTTTGGATAAATCCAACCTCTGGAAGACCCTGCCTGGCTCCCCTGGTACCGGCATGTGCAGGATGAGGCCACTTGTGTGCAGGTATGGCCGGGAGCAAGGATGGAGTGAGGATGGGAACGAGGATGGAGTGAGGACAGGAGTGAGGATGGAGTGAGGATGGAGCTAGGACGGAGCAAGGATGGAACAAGGATGGAGCAAGGACGGAGCAAGAACAGAGTGAGGATGGAGTGAAGATGGAGCAAGGATGGAGTGAGGATGGAGCAAGCACACCCGTGGCTGGTTGCTCGCAGCCAGCAGCCGTGACCCTGCGAGTGCACCTGAGCGGGGGCATTAGCCGAGTCCCACCTTCCTGACTATAAAACATGCCCAGACCCTTCTGCGGCAAGCGGATCTATTTAATTGAAAGGAATCAGGAGGTGAAAAATGAAATTTGGCAGTTCAACTCCGCTCCGCCATTTGGTGGTTGTTGTGGGACTCCAGCGAAAGGGAGCTATCACTGCGGGCATAATTTACTTGATTTTAAGGATCTGTATGAATTCTGGCGACATACCAAGTAGCCATTAGCTACAAGGAGTTTTTCCCGATGCTCATTTGTTTTCCATGTGTGAATTTTCACTCTTCCAAAATTTCCTTAGAAAAAAAAAGTATTTTTTCTTCATCAATTCCATGTGGAAAATACAACAAAAAAACAGATGATAAATTATTCAAGAAACACAACAGATTTTTTTTTAATGGAAAAATACTAGTTCTGGAATCAAACTATCAGCTTGCTTTGATTTCAATATTTTAAGTTAAGTGTTATAAAATGATATGCTTGTTCAGATGCTCAAGGATAGTCTGTCTGGGCAAATTATCCTAAATAGGGTAACTCAATAGCAAAGTAGGCAGGCTTTTAATGCTATTACTATTAGGAAAATACCATTAATATGAGACATATGCAGCATGCCATTACATCAGTAGGCTGCATTTATTTAGTCAGTATGCAGGAACAGTCCTGCGGATCAGAGCGGGGATGCTGGATCCTTAGCACATGTAGCTTGGCTTAGTCTCGAGGTCAAAATCTGTTAATGCAATTTTCTGTATAAGAACAAGAATTTAAAATCCATGTGGTTTTAATGACACATTCCAAGATTTGGGGGGGTGGAGCGCGTTGACTTGTTTTTGTTTTGTTTTATTTGTCCTACTCACACTGAATGTCAACTTCTTTGAAGTGTGTGTGTATGTGTCAGACACTGAAACTAATTTGTGAAATAAGACAAACTTTAAAAAAAATGCTTTCCATTTCTTTGCCTGAAAAGTTTGATTTTGGTCAAGTTATGTTTCAAATTAAAAAGATCATTATTGGTAATTTGCATTTACTTATTGAAGCATTACATAATAAACCAAAACCATGTGTCAAAATGTAACTCTCATAAAATAAGTGCACTGAGATAAAGGGGCTTCAGAGATGTAAAAAATCACTGTGGCACTTAAATAAGACATCTAGAAAGGGTGCCTGCCTTTAAAAAGAGAGTGTTTCTATTTCAAATAATTAATATGTTTTGGTTTCTTCATTTTTGTGGTCTCATAGCACAACTTATATATAAAGCACTGTGTCGAACATGCATATTTTGGACCGAGCTCTTGTTTGTGTCTATTTAACAGCTACTCACAGCTGTCTCTGCTTTAAAAGGATGGGGATAAAATTTCAGCACAAGCTCCAGTCAATACAAAGCACTAACGTTATTTTAAGCGGTCCTGGCCGGGCAGCGGGCGCGGGCAGGGTGCAGGCAGGGTGCAGGCAGGGTGCGGGCAGGGTGCAGGCAGGGTGCGGGCAGGGTGCAGGCAGGGTGCGGGCAGGGTGCGGGCAGGGTGCAGGCAGGGTGCAGGCAGGGTGCGGGCAGGGTGCAGGCAGGGCGCAGGCAGGGCGCAGGCAGGGCGCAGGCAGGGCGCAGGCAGGGCGCGGGCAGGGTGCGGGCAGGGTGCAGGCAGGGCGCAGGCAGGGCGCAGGCAGGGCGCAGGCAGGGTGCAGGCAGGGCGCAGGCAGGGTGCGGGCAGGGTGCGGGCAGGGTGCAGGCAGGGTGCGGGCAGGGTGCGGGCAGGGTGCGGGCAGGGTGCAGGCAGGGTGCAGGCAGCTGCCCGCCCACAGCACTCGTTGCTCCTCCTCTCACCCAGGTGTCCCGACACCTCGGGTGGGTGTTTCCTTCTGAACAGGTAGCCCGCAGCTTATCTGATTAATGTATAGATTTATATTTCAAGATCTGCTGCTAAGTTAACTGTGCAAAACACACCTGCCTCCCTGAAATGTTAGCAAGCAATGGGGAAAGCAAAAGTGTAATTTGCATTTTTCTTAGCCTACTAAGAAGAAAGAGAAGTTGAGTGGTTGCTAACTGGGTCTGGAAAGCTTTTATCAGTGTGAAAAGGAGGCACAGAAGGTTTCATTATTTCACTTGTTCAAAAAGTTAAGGAAATGTCGTATTCAGGGAAGACTTCTCCTTTCCTGAGATCACAGTGTTTGACCCCTTTTGCCATTCTAAATTCAAAACGTAAAAGCCTCTGGCAGCACATCAGCCAGTACAGCCCCTTCATGAAGATAAAGCAGAAATGAGCACCCGGCAGCATCTCCAGCCCTGGGGCAGTACACAGGCATGGCTGGGGGCTCTTGGTGGGGTTACAGAGAATTGCAGCAACCGGGGGCTCTGCTCAGAAATGAAAATAGTTTATTGCTGCAAGAAGAGAAAGCACCTCTTGAAAGCAAGAGGCAGCACATATTGCCAAGAGGGTGTAAGTCCCCTTTGCTGCAGAACTCCAAGCGTTGGCCACCACTCAACAGCACGTCAGGGAGCAGCTCAGCACCTGAGCCGTCCTTCACCAGTAACTGCGGGAGACTGTATTTTTAACATGAAATACCTGCTAAGAGCTCTGCTGACCATGTCTCTTTTTCACGTGAGCATCCTCTATAATTTAAATTAATTTTAAATTAAATTTTAAGGGCTTTCTTTTGACCTCACTAGTCTACAATAATCCTGAGCCATTTTTATGATCAAACAGCACCCTCAGATCTCCTTTGGAAAGATCACTGGAGGCTGGTGGGTTTGCACATGCAGAGCACGAACACAGCTTGCCTTACATCACAGATGATGAGACCCGTGAGGCCATCACCTAAACTGCCAGATGCTGGTAAGTCGGGTGCCGGGTCACGCTGTACCTTTCAGCTCTTTCACAGGGACATTTCTGATTTCACTCCTTGTGCTCACCCATCCTACTTATGTTTCTGTTTCCTGCTGCTACCAGAAGACCTGAGCAATGAAGTTGATGAGGAAGGTCACCTAAGGTGTGTGAGCTTTAACACCTGCCTTGACCTTCTTCAGCCACCTGAATGGTGGGACCCCACCAGGTCTCACCATGCCCCCTCCCACACTGGCTGTGGTGGCCGATGCCACCTGTGCCCTTTGAGGTGTTGCGGCCCAGGTTCAATGCCTGGAGACAAAACTTCAGTTTGTGACAAGCCCCTCGGAGCATGAGGAGCAGATGCGCTTCACACCCATGTGTGATGCCAGTGATGCTCATGTAGCCAGCTCCCCACGTCACGTCAGGCTCTGCAGCGAGGCAGCCGGCTGCTCGGCTTTTATCATTGAGTCTTAGCAGGTATACTGCAGAGCTACATATGTTATATGTGTATAGATGTATACTTACATATATACACACACACACACAGTGTTCATATGGCACGTATACATATGGGGTGTATCTGTGTATATGCATATATGTCTACGTACACACATTATTTACTGTGCATACATATATGTATGTACACACATCTGCATACCTATACACATGAACATACACATACATGTATTTATATCTGTGTGTGACAACACAGAGGTACGTAACCAGCTTTTCCTTCTCTCCCCTGTGACCTGCACACGTGTGCTGTTGTTTCGGTCCTGGCACTGTCGCACCACATTCTGCTTGATCCTGTGATGCTGACGCGGTCTTAGCTGTGTGGTTTGGTTGGGGGTTTTTTTTGTCTTTTTTTTTTTTTTAACCACCTATTCCTGGAGATTACCTCTTGAACTTTACACCTGACGAAGGCCGCTGGGCTTCACCATGATTCAAATGGTACATTCGTAATACTTACAATTAGCTTTGCTAAGCATATTTTTGATGCTTTTAGCATGAACAGCTCCCATTTCATTGACTGTAGTTACAGAATACTTTTGCAAAATTTTAATTAAAAACCTAGCAATTATGATATCAGCTTAAATTATTATGTATTAACTTATAATCTTAACGTGCCTTAATGACAACAGCAACAAAGAGAGACATGCACAAGAAATTACAGTGACTTGCAACATAGTACAGACAACTTACACTCTTTCAAGAGGCGAGCTGGTGCTGGGAGAGGCAGACTCGCTCCCAGCAGGCAGAACTTTTATACAGAGAAAATAAAACTTTCTTTTTTAAAAAAAAAAAAAAAAACCAACAACTGTTCCTTTTCACTTTCTCAGTAAACTCTGTGTCTCTGTTTTATGGTACAGCAGGCCTGGCTTTGCAAAGTTTCATTCTTCTGGTTTGCAATACCAGAAACACACTACTATCTGAATAGTGAATAAAGCATTTTCTCCAAGAACATGCCTAATGGTTAGAGTCAGTCTACCAGATGGGCTGTAAAACACTTTGAAACAACTGCACTCAAAGGATATTATACTCCTGAAGCAGTATGTTTGTTTTATTATAAACAGAGCTTTCTAAGTAAAAAACATGGAAATGCTGTCTACTTCTGAAGCAAAGTAACGTGTGGAGCTGTGCTAGATCTCCGCTGAGACAGAATTTCATTTATCCTTCCCCCTAAATATCAAAGGGGATCGAGAAGGACCCCTATCACTTTTGGTCTTTTTAACTGAAAGGCTTTGCGGGCAACTGAAAAGCCCATGTAGTTTTAATTTATCATGTGATAGGCAGCCGATGGTCTCCTTCCAGTGAGCCTGTTTCTGGCCTTCCCTGGTCTCCCTCCTGCGACCCCGGGGGCAGCCCTGCGAGTGTGACGAGCACCCTTGCAACTGATTTTTTCTTTTTTAATCTCAGCAGAGAAGGTCCTGAAAAGCTCGATGCTCCGCTGGAAGCAGAGCTTCTGGCTGGTGAATTGCCATGGCCATGGACACAGCAGCTCCCACATGCCCGTGACTGCCGAGCCCACCAACAGACGCCATGTCCAGCCCGTTGCGGCCTGCACCTTATCAGCCACAGCCATTCATTCCTAATACCCTTTCATTATAAAATGCTCCTTTGTACCAATTTTGTGCCGTACGGGATGATATAAGGCCAAGCGGACTGCTTGACTGTGTCAAACCAGTAGGTCTAACAATTTGCCCAGTAAGTAGGGAGAAAAGTCGACACATTTCTGCACCGCCGAAGTACCATCAGCCCTTCAGAGGGGATGGAGCTTGTGGCACTACTGGCCTTCTCCTCTTCTAAGGTGTGATTTTCCTCCCTGAAGTCTGTAGTAAAAGTTCCCCCCACAACTCACACTTGATCCAACTTCCAAAATGTGCCATGAATATGAAAGACTCAGAAGAATCTGCAGTTGAGAAGCACAGACTCTCAAGAGCCACCATCTACACTCACCATTTTATTCCTTCGAAACCTGAGAAACTGGAATTGTCCCTGTAAAACCCAATTAGCGTCCACATTATGATTCGTCAAACAGCACCCGTAAGAGAAAAGCTAAGCGGATTTTTTAATCTGAATTTGTCCAGGCTTTTCTGTCAGTCTCTAAGCAGCTTCGTTATTATTTTTTCCCCATAATTTGTATAAAGTACTTAGCATTCAAAACAGATCCTTTTTAACCTTTTGACCAACTTAGCTTTTTGTACTTTTTTTTTAAAAAAGGCGGAGGGGGGGAGGAGATGGAAAGGGAGAGAAACCCTTTAAGTACCCTGGGCCTGGGTTCCTTCAGTATGCAGGCTGTAAATGTTTTACTTTGATTTGAGATACATGACAATAAATTAGGGGACATTTATCAAAGCTGCTTTGTTGCATTGCTGACAAAAGCTGCTTTTTGCATAAATTACTGCATTATACAAATACACTTAGCAGGATCCTGTTTCTTTGATGTTAGCAGAGGAGATTTATGTCCAATGGAGTTTTTATTTATCTGCCCTGTTCACCTCAACAAGGGCAGGACATATTCCTCAATTAGTTCCATACCCCTAGAAATGACATATATATCTCACAACTAGAAGCAGAGAAATTTAAACAAAACAAAACAAAAAAGCAAGTGCACTTTTCCTGGCAAGTCTAAACTACTGTACAGTGCAAAAAGTAAATATTAGGCTGAAGCCGTAGCTTTGAAATCTTTGTTCCCGGACTGCTTTGAAAACTATTTAAGTAAGCTAATTTTGACAAAACAATATTCCCTTTGCAGAAAAGCTTTTCTAGATTTCATTAGGAGACTAAGTAAATACGAGTCCATTTCAACAAATATTCGATGGCTGAATAAGTAGGTTAAAAGAATAGATTCCCTGGGTGGTAATCCTCTCTGGAACTGTATTTATGCTGAAATCTCTTTCAATGAATATCTAATAAACTAATGAAGGCCATCTTAGGCTAAATGGTGAATTAGGATGGTTAAAAAGGAACTCGTCAAACGAATAAATTGGCTAAACAGTTACATTACTTAAATGAATACAGAATCTCTTGAAAACCATTTCTGAGCACTATTCTTCTGTCACTCACCATCTCCGTACCTCAGCCTGCACATAATTTATTTTGTTCCCAGGTCACCGGTTCAAGCGCAGCCCTACGTGGCAGCTCAGAGCTGTTGCTTAGAATGGCCGGCAGTCATTCCAGAGAACGCTGAAATGTCCCTGATCTAAAAAAGAAAAGGAGCAAAACAAAAAAAATAAATTATTATTGCCGTCTCCTTAAAATATACCTATAAATACAGATGTATATACAGAGTGAAGTTTGGTGTGTTTCTTAATCGACCCCTCAGCGATCAACATCGCTGAGCAAGACCATGCAGAGGCGATGGTCTGAACTAGAAACTACTAGACAGCCCAAAAGTCCTGGCTGTTGGGCCCTGTGTTGACTTTAAAGCCAATGAATGAAAGATTTGCTGATGAGAGGGCTGAATCTGCTCAAGCAGACGCTTCGGAGCATCATCCTCCCAACCCTCAGTTAGTCCTTCCCCAAAAGCAAAGCCATGTCCAGGGGCCTCCGCTGGAGCTAAAAGGCCCATAATTGGGTCCTCTCATATTTCACACTTTCTTTACTGGCCTTTGTCAGGCATTTTTTTAATCAAAATATATCTGTCGGAATGACTTTGACCTTTTGTTCATTCATGTCTATGAAGTTATTGAAGGTTTTAAGCTTATAATGAAAAAAAATACTTTTTCTAAAATAGTTATAAAATTTCTTGAGCAAACTCTTGTTTTGTTTGAAGGAAAAAACGTTATTACATGTGAATCATTTATTTTTTTTAATCAGTTCACACCCTTTTTCAAAAATTCTGGAAAAATATCTTGCTCCTTTCCCCTCATTCACCCCTAAGGAGAAAAAGAGAAAAAAAAAAAAAGAGAGCAAGATCCTTTGAACAGTTCATGAAGAAAGGAAAACAATAAAATTATACAAAAATGGATTTTCATTATTCAGGCAGCTCTGGGGAAGAGATTCCACACAGTGCATTTCAATGATCCCAGACAATGGATTACTATCATAATTTGTTCTTAAAGTCTGTTTAATTGGCTTACTTAGCCACCTGTTCAGAATAGTTACCATGAAAACAGTGGTTTTACTGAATTTCTGAGTGCCAGCCTTTCATCCTTAGTCCTGTCTCCTTCTCCCATTCTGGCCAGTACAAAGTATTGAGCAATGCTTAGCACAGATTTTAAAATAATCATATACATATACAACATATATTTTAGCTAATCAGGAAGGAACTGCAAAGTTACAACAACAACATGCTAAACAGGGCATTTATTCACTGTCAGCTTTGTCTGGTCCCGGGCAAGCGTCAATTTATTACATCCCACTACATATGTAATAATGGGGGGAAAATGTAATGAATGTTACATGTTTAATGTATGTAAATAGACACATACTATGCACCCCTCTAGCTGAATTATATCAACCAATTTCACATTAGGAAGTTCCCTAAAATGCAGTAAAATCACAAGAGGAAATTCAGCCAAGACTTTGGAAATGTTGTCCGTTCCTTAAAAAAACCCCAAACAAACAAAAACCAAAAAAAACCCCACGCAAGTGGAGTTAAAGGCATGAACTTCCATTTAGCACCGCTTACCACATTGAAAAAAACAAACAAACAACAACAACAACAAAAAAACCCACCTAGAAGAAAAAAAAAGTTATAAAGCACTGGGGCACCCTTTGTTGCCTGTCACGAGTCGGATTGCTTTCCCCAAGCCTAATGTAAAGTACTTTTGCAGGACAGCAGATCCTGAGCAAGAGAGGGGTTCGGCAGCACAGCGTAATTAGCACTCTCTAAAACTGGAGCTCCAGTGTAAACAGCTCGAGTCTTCATTGCGCAAAGCAAACAAACAATCCCAGCGGAGAATTCCCTGGCAGGGCTCGAGCAAATACGGCCCTCGCCGCTGACTGCTGGTATTGCTGGGGTTGCTTAATCTAAACAGACAGCAGCATGTAAAAATGTAAATATTTGATATTTGTTAATACAGTCCTAAGTTATTGCTCTAGCCGGCTGTTTTGGTTTTCATGCCATAGGGACGCCTATGTGCAAGCCGCTCGTCATAGGTTTCAGTGGAGGAGTATTTTTAAGAAGCCATTATCTAAACTGCTGATGTAATAAGGCACTGGTATATGAAATACACTTAATAACTCAACTTTAGTTATTTATTGTGAACTAGGGTGCATTCTCCTTGATTCCATTTCCCAGCGAAATATAAGTGGAGCTTTCATCATGAGTGCTCGAATTTATGGCAAGCAGACCAAGTGACATTAAGAAAGCCACACAATCCCTTCATTCAGGCTTTAATAAGGAAGCCAAGGAAAAATTATCCAAGCTGGTTTGCGGGTGACAGCACAAGAACTTTTTGGAGTCAGAAAGTTAGCACGGAGGCTCCCTGTCAGCCCATTAAAAAGCAAGGTTGGCATTCCCAGATATTGGAACCATGTGTGCAGAGGAATTTTTCTTCTGGTAAGACATTCCAAATATTGTCCCAGAGCCAAACACTTCGGTGTTAGACTAATTTAAGCAGTATGTTGGAATCAGCTCTCAGGACTTTGATCATATGGAGATCGTTTGTTACAAATTGAACTAACCCAGTCTCTATTTCTGGTGGATCAGAACTATGGATTTGTTGAATTAAATGCCTCATTTAATGCAGTTTGCACATGAAAAGAAAGCTGCACTCAGGAATCTGATAGTGAATTTTTCACCTAACCAACAGGTCTACTTTTTTATTACTTTTAAACCTAATCCATACTCAGTCCACACTGTTCTTAATAAGCCCGAGGCTGTTTGGAGTGAAGGTTTAAATCAGCTCTTATGTTATGGGGGGAAAGCATCACTGAATTATCAAACCGTGTAATAAGGAACACATTTGAATCCAATTCAAGAAATAATTTTATGAAGAAAAATAAATTAGTCCTTGGTTGTTATTTACCGTCAAAATCGCACAGTGTTCTTTCATGACAGCAGTGGAGGGAAAGCTGAAAAATGATTTTGCAGACATACAATTTTCTCCCCACCTCTTGTTGCTGTCCCCATTTTTGCAGCTGAACTATTGTGGGGGTTAAAAGTGCACAAAATAAAGCATTTCCACATATGGCTGCACTTTCTTTTCATTTCTTGAAGTTATAATGTCTTTAACTGTTGATAATGATATTATAAACTGTCATTTAGTGCATTTTGAGTATATTAAATACATGAAACAAAGATGTGTAGTTCCAGCTGGACCCTGATCAGAAACACTGAGATCTGATTCACTAAAACTGGAGATAGCTACATGCAGGTCTTGCAAGGAGCATTGTGGAAAAGGTAGTCATTGCAATAGTAGTAGAACAACATCATAGAACAAAACAAAAGAGCTTGGTGTCAATTATTACTCCAGGAGTGGGATAAAATTGAAAAACGGGTACCCAAATGATAACCATCAGAAGAGTCGTTGGCATGCTGCTACACAGTGGACTGATACAGGACTAGAGTATATCATAATTCTCTGCCTTGGGGAACTCAGGATTTACACTGTTTTCAACACATTTTCATCTGGAGTCTTGCACAAAATAAAACCGGGAACACCAGCAATCCCCAGGAATCCTTCCTGTGGGTCCCGTGGGAATCTACACAACAGAGCTTATTTTGAAGGCAATGGGAATGCTGGTTTCTGCCCAGAAGGGGCAATAAAATGAATGTCTCCAAATTCACTGCTTTGAAAGAGGGCCCTCTAGCCGAGTTGAAAACCTTTGATACATGGCCACAATTTTTCAAGATATATCCTACTATTTGACTGGTTTAGCAAAGAGATAATATGCCTTGATATACATAGCCTCAGACCATTTGTGCTATTACAGGCACATGTGGCCACTGCGGCTGGAAATGGGACAAACCCAAAGGGTTAAATTAATTTTTAAAAAATCACAAAATCACTATCCAGATATAAACCCTGAGAAAGATCCTTTCTTCAAAATAATCAAGACCTTTATTGGGTCTTAGAGATGGGAACAGAAAACAGAGACATGCAAATAACATGGAAATACCCCGAGCTTGACCAAGGCAAACTCAGTCCTCAGCTCACATGGATCACAGTATTTCCACCACATTAACACAAGTGCTGAGGAAACCGGGCTGAGCCTACGTGGTTCTTACCCAGGCCACGAAGAGATGGTTGTGAGATTCCACGCGTGATGCAGAACACAAGTCAGGTGGGGGAAGCAATAAGAAAGTGTGTCCTGTGCCCTGAATCCCAGCCTGGGGGGAGTGGGAAGGATCTCCCAAAGAGTGTTCCTTCTGTCTGTCTTGGCATTCACAGAGCAGAGTTCATCCTTCATAAAGCAAAGAGAAACTGTTCCTTTAAAAAAAAAAAAATACGGTTATATAGCAGATACTGATTTATACACACACACATATATATATTTTATTGGCAAATAAAGAAAGATCAGACCTTTAATGAAATCAGGATGGGTTTAGGAGGTGAACTTGAGCTGAACTCCCCAGATTTTCATGGAACTTCAATTAAAAGAGTTTCAGAGGAGTTGCTGAAAGCCAAGCACTTGCCATTGAAAGCTTAATTTAAAATGAGAAGCATTTTTACACCACATTTCCCAGTGAAATTCCATCCCTGAACCTAATTATGTATTTTTTTCTTAAATGATAAGTTTTTTTCTTTTCCAGATAAGCCATGTAGCAAAGTATATAAGTTTTATCCCCAGGTGTTATGACCACTGCACACGTAGTGGCTACACTGACTGAAGAGCCCATCATTATAATGCAGAAGGTGAATCTACCCTTCTCCACTCTAAACCTAGTGGTGAAATTTCAGTCAGCTCCTGTTATCATGTGCAATATATAAGGATTTAGAAGTCTGATAAATGCTAAGACTAGCAAAAAACGTGGTTTTCGGGGAAAAGAGTGAGATCTGGCTTGAGAAAACAAAACAGAACAAAATAATTAAAGATGGTGGTTTAATTTCTGCTTACCAGCCTGTTCTCATACAATCCTACGAATACAAGGTTAATACAGAGCCTCAACGTAGGGCTCTTTTGAATATCAGTGGAGTCGTGCAACTCAGTCCTTGAGCATTGCTTTGGAAATGCTCCCCTTGCTTGATGAGCTGCACTACGATTCAAAGTGAGCATCAGCTTCTGCGTGTGGAAAGGGGACAGTCACAGCAACTGAAGAGAGACCAAAACTGGGCAACGGATCCTAGAGTATCAATGGCCCAAAAGCGTTAAGGGAAATGATCTTGGTTTAATCAGGTACCGGGAAATAAATGACTTTGGAAACCATTTAAATAAATAAGACTTTGCTGTATAATGAAACACGACGGAACAGAAATTTTTCTGAAAGTGTTTTAAGTAATGATGGGGGGAGATGTGCCTGAAATAACAAAATCCAGTGCTGTATCAGAGACACAGTTACCAAGACAAACTTTATGTGCTGTGGGGTTGAAGCTCTCCCTCTGCCCAAGTTATCTGCAATGCAAGTGAATAGTAACGGTTCCACAAACCATAGCTGAGCTCTTGGGGCTGTCATGTAAGGAGTATGCATGGTAGCTTCACGGTTTCACATTCAAATGGCAACAATAAAAAGACTGAAAAGCCTTGTTCCAATTAAAACATTAATTTCTCATATTTCTTATAGTTTTGTTTTACTCTGGTCATTTCTTCTGTCTTCACTGTAGACCAAACACTTTTAACTCACTTAAGAAAAGCTAAAAACAAATTGTCCTCAAAGGCTTCTCAGTCTCCTTCCCTTCCTGGACACTTTGTGAGGACCCTCAAGAGGAGATCTTCCTTCTTTCACCCTGTTGGGAGATCAGCCATGTCCTAGTACCTCCTCTAACCTCGCTGCATTCAACAGCTCTGGGGAGCAAACTCCAAAACAGTGCATCTCTCGTGTCCAAGGAAAGTTTGGATTGCCACTCACAGATGCTGGTAAAGTTGATGCACTGGATCGTCTCTTACGGAGCTGAAATAAGGTCTTAAGATTGAATACTCGGAATATTCAGCCTCCTTACTGTTCATCCCCCACGAGATCCTCCTCATTTATTCTACAGGAGTGGATCCTGCCCTGTTGAAATGTCAGTGTGAGAGCATCCGGGGGCAGCCAGACATTGCCAGGTCGGTATCGTGTGACTTGGACGGTGATTAACAAGAAGCTCCTACCAGAGCCTAAGACTGAAGGGCATCCTGTTAATGTCCATAGCCATATGTGCGTGACCAGATATCCAGCAGGACAAACGTGACGAGGCTCTGGAGAAGGGCATGGCTGTGGCTTTGTTGGGTTTGCCAAAGCACTCAGTTGACGCTGGCTGCCTGTCTACAGTAGACAGCTGGTGCAGGATGGACAGACAGCATCTGGCCCCACATACAGACTGCCCGACAACCAGTTTTATACCTGCAGAGCGGGGCATACCAAATCAGATCTCTATGCAGTGTGTTCATGAGGTTTTGGGTTGGCACCAGAGGCCCTACGACTGGCACGAACATACCATTGAACCGAGTACTAGAACAAGCGTTTAACACAGAAACGGCCAACCTGGTACGAGTTAGAGGAACCGGCTTGTGAACTAGTGCCTGCGGCACAGACCCGAGCGAACACCCGCTGAACCAGGCTGCTCCCAAGATGTCCCGGATTTCACAGATAACGAGAACCTTCCAACTGATGTTTTCAGCCTGCTACAATGCAGCAAGGGGCAAATCAAAGCGGATTTTTCTCTCTGCTCATACCTTCCACTCGCATAGTTTCCTATTTTACAAAGGGACTGATGCTGTTTAAAACACCAGATCCATTTAATCTTTTGTTTTCTCTAAATAAGAAAATGGTTGCTCGCAGTTTTATGGGAAGCCATCAATCTTTCCCAAAGCAACTTACTGTAGTGAAGAAAATAAACATCACTGTGTATGTAAAGCAGAGCAGAAAGGCTGCAGTCATGGGCAAAGCACTGCTTTCTTTAGCAGTAGCAACATATTAAAGACAAATGTAGTCCACTGAAAGTGACATAAATAAGTGGATTTCCCATCTGAAACATTGTTTTTAGCAAGAGAAGCTTTTAATCCCCTTAAGTTCATTTCTAATCTGTCTTGGAAGTGCTTGTCTAAAGAATATTACATTGATATAAAGGATTTAATTTATTAAAACTAAACAGCAGCCAGCATACTACTAAAGAATATCTTGTACGCAGTACTCTCCCAAATGAATAAAGCTGCTACAGGTAGAAAAAAAAAAAAAGCACAAACACTTGGCACAGCATTCATTAAAAATTCACACATTATGTTCCTGTGCTCTCCTGCTTGCTGTGCTTTTCCCAATAAAGCAAACACTTCAGAATTCATAATACCTCTTTATCCCATGCACACAAGTGACCTCCTCTCCTTTATGCACCTAGCAAATGAACAAGTACAAAAGGGAATAGAGTAAGCAGAAAACTAAACATGCCCTCTCCTACCCAAGAGCATCAAGAGAGACCAAGCAGAGGTTCTCTGAAGGGTTTGGAGCAGCCTCTACCAAAGTGCCAGCGCTCTTGCTACCCAGCAGTTTTGCCTGGTGCACACAGCACAGACAGCATCAATTATACACCTCGTCAGTCAATTAATTTTCAGAGATCTTTCTTAAAATAGCAGCTGAAGGAAACAAAAGCTGCCTTCAAACTATGTTGAAATCACTCGTTAGCCACAAATCTGGCAAGACTAATAAGCAGCAAGAAGCCAACCACCAAATGACAAAATGACCTTCTCGTCTCTTCCTGAGGATTTGAAAAGTTCTCCGTGTTTCTAGCAGTCCACCTTGAGACACCATGAGACATCTCCCTGGTTTCCCCGTGAGGGCTTTCAGCATGTGTCCAAACACAGTAGTTTCAAACAAGGCCCTAGGGATCTTTTAATCCTACACCGCAATCATGGAAAAGACTTGTAGAAATTTTGTGAAAATGAGTAACCAACTGTCTTAAGGGAAGATTTAGTCCACAAGGAACAACCCCCATGTTCAAAAATGTACTGTTATGTATAAGGCCTCATTCCTGAACTGTGCGGTTCAATATAGTATAGATTTTCAGGCTTTATTTTTTTTTTCCCGTGTCTTGCCAGAAGAGACATTATTTATGGAGAAAAATCTGCTCTGCTGTGGCAGCGTATGCACTGTGAATTATCTTACATTACACCCATTGATTTCTGCTGAAGTCACAACGGAAGCATGCTGTTGCAAATGAGATCAGTATTTGGTCACGTATTGTTATCACAGTGGATCTTAGATCAAATTATATATGACATAGTTTCCGTTCATTTTAATAATGGCCAGCAGCCCTACTGCCTCCATTTTAAGCCCACATACCTTAAGTCAAACCAGGTCAAGACTGGTCAGCGCTGGAAGGTCTCCAAAGAAAACCACGAGGCAGGCGGAGGTATTATTTGCGGATTAAGATCTTAAACCTGCAAAGAAACGTGTTCATGAGGAGTCAGTGTACCAGTCAGTGTTTTTCCTGATGCAGTCTTGGATCAGTGCAGTCTGACCAAAAAAAAAGAGTCAGCAAGTCATGCCAGCTTCTGCCCTACTACACGATACCAAAGTAAAGCTATTCTCATACTATCACACACACACAATCATGGCAGTTCTAGCAGTATTGGCACACGGTTGTGTGGGTAGAAAGAGCACTGGCTTTTCTGAGCTCTTGCAAAAGAAAGTGTCCACGGAACTGGGGGTCTCTATTAGGAACCCATTTTTCTCTGGGTGTTTTATAGGTGCACATTTTAATGCAATAAGCAAGGGCAATGACAAAAACCCCCTCTTCTTCAAGGAACAAATTAATTAGCACAGGCAGTAAAGACTTCTGTCTAATAGGAAATCCCCTTTCTTCCCTGCATCCTTCCTACCATTTTAGACAGTGCTGTAGCACAGTCAAGTGGTATCTCCTGACATTTTTATTTTGGGTAAAAGCCCATGAAAATATTAAAGCATGAACAAGTCATCAAGTCAGTTTATGAATCAATATACAGATTTCCTCCATGCCCATAGCTGATTTCCATAACCATGAGCGTGCTGAAATCCTGTCCAGATGCCAAATCAATTTTTCTTATATATGAACATCACAGCTACTCGAGAAAGGGAATTTGTGCCAAAAACCTCACGCTCTTAACTAATTATTTCTGTGACTCCCTCCTTGCAAAGCACAATGACTGCCACATAAATATACACAACATTTATTAGGAACAGGCACGCTTCCCACAGGTTCAGGCTGAGTGCAGCAGCATCCCTGACAAGCTCATCTTCCTGAACTGTGCAGCCAGCCTTTATCACAAGAAATCATTCTGCTTTTCCCAGGACTTTTTTGCTGTGAAGTACTCGAGTACTTATCACATCAGGGAGGGCAGCCAGGAGGGCATGGAAATTCGCGGCTCTCCCTACAAGCAACGTGCAGAGAGAACTGTTGTCTGGCATTTGCTTTTGCTGGTCATTGCTACTGGTCTTGCCCAGTGTCACCATGCCCTCCTATGTAACATCCAGAGAGATATATCTCCTCAGAGATGAAAAATCCATTAGATCTCTTTCTGGACCCAAATGTATTGATAACATCAATTTGCAATTAGTTTGTCCTGAAGACTTCAGCCCCTCGCGTGCCCGGATTATGGGAAAGAAGCACCAGCGCTGCTGGGAAACTGCCTTAACCGCTTTGCCTGGCAGCCTCGCTCCTGGGCAGGGATGTGCTGCTGTGGGGACATCCCGGTGCAGCTGTGGGGACATCCCGGTGCTGCTGCGGTGATATCGCGGCATTCACGGCAGCTGAGCTGCTCTGCGGATCCATGGCAGGTTCTCCCTCTCACCGGGTCCGGAGCTGCTGTCTGTGGCAGTGATATGAGCACAATATTTCATGCAAACAATTTCCAAGTGGAGGTACTCATTAACGCAGACAGTTCTGAAAGTAAAAGCAAACAGCGTTTGGCAGGGAGAACGGTTAATGAGAGTATCATTAGGGAATTCAGTCTGCAAACCACACGGTGGTTTGCAGGGCATTTTCTTGCAAGGCATCTCAGAGCAGATGTTGTGCAAGTACCACTGACACAGAGCAGGTAAAAAGCGGGGTTAAAGCACCGAGCCAGCACAGAGGACCAAGTGTAGAGGAAGACGAGGCTGTCAGGAGAGAGAGGCCTGAGGAGATATGGGTGTTGGTAGACTAAAGGTGTGCTGATGTAGTGAGCTACCGCTGCAGAACGGGGACGGCACTGGGGCAGGTGATGGTCAGGTCTTGGTTCCAGCCTCCAGACGTGGGAGCTTTCTGGACTCTTTTTACTGCTGAGTAACTGTCCCAGGTTGCCCAGGGAAGCTGTGGATGCCCCATCCCTGGAGACATCCCAGGCCAGGCTGGACGGGGCTCTGAGCAACCTGAGGTGGGTGAAGATGTCCCTGCTCATGGCAGGGGTTGGACTGGATGACCTTTGGACGTCCCTTCCAACCCAAACTATTCTATGACTCTTTGACTTCAGGCATCATTATGCTTCTGCATGTGTGCACATACATGTTGGAGGGGAGCTAACCCTTCTAGGCTAGCCTGGAATGAACAAGTCTTGTTAAAAGAGCATGAGGTCAGTGATGGACTAATGACTCCTGTAGGGTCCCCTAGATATTTGTTTCTTGTTATTTCTTCATATTTTGACAGTTTCCAACCATCTGGAAAAAAAAAGGAAATAAAAATTCTAAATACAAAATACATTATAGTAGAGAATAAATAAAATTATATAATATTTTAGCTAGTAGATTAATTTCATTATGTAAGTACAATATATAATAAATAAAAATTATATTGGAGAAACTATAAATAACGGCATATAAAAAAATGCCCTAAAACAAAGGCGGCAAGGAGGGCAGGAGTAAAATCCGTCTCAGACCGTTCCTCCTCCCCAGCAGGCCCCATGGAACCATGTAAAACAGCCAGCTAAACTGACCCACCTATAACATTAAGGTTTTGAAGGGAAAAGGGAGTCTGTTCAAAAAAATACTATGCTTGTCTTTCAAAGGCGGCTTCTGCCATTGAAAAATAAAGTGAGTGCAGAAAAAGAAAAAAATCCCTCCCTTGTGTTCCACGTTAATATATACTTTTGTTGAACATACTCCTGGCCCCCACAGATCCACCCTCCACAGCCTGAGCTCTTGGCTACCTTTCCCCATGTATTTCACTTGAGAAAGGATAAATTTTCATCATTTCAAGCACTAGCAGTAACAAGGAAAGGAAATGTCCTACTCAAATGTCTCCCAAATTGCCAAATACATAAGTTACAAATTATATATTATGCAAAAATCTGAATCACTCCTATAATGCAAGAGGACAGAGTACGTTCCAGGCTGCCTGACAATGTGCTGGTTATGTGAAGAAGGTCTGAGGGAAAACTGCTTCAATCGGTCATAAGGTCAGGGGAACACTGTGCGGCGCGATGCATTTACAGGAGAGGATGCCACCCACGGGGAAGCTGACACCAGTGGTGTATTCACTGCCTGTGTCAGGACTGGAGTCCAAATCCCCTGAAAATCAGCTGAGAGCAGCCAGCTGCTGTGCCATGGCCAAAGCACTCATTTTTTTGGTACTTTCTTGTGCTCCAGGGCCTTGGACCAGCACCCAGGATAAACGCTGGCACCCTGAGCATTGGTCGAGCTCTGAGGATTTGTCTGAGTAGAATGTCAACTGGCATTCTCATGTTCTCTCCTAACTTATCACGACGTTTCACTTCACTGACGGCAAGGTTTTGGGGCAGGGTAGCTCCGTCCCTGCGCTGACCCCCCAGGTGCCCAGGGCTGATGGTCAGACAAGGTGCTCAACGCTGTCACGAAGGGATTAGCACTGTCCCCCTGAGCCTCAAACATGGCAAAGCAAAGCTGCTGCAGATTCCTGTTGGGGAGAGAACGGAAAAAGTGGGGCTGGAGCTCGTGCTCTGTTGCCATGAGGCTGAGCCCTTCCCAGAGGTCCTGCAGAAACTGTCCCTGTTCCCTGGCAGGATAAGTGGCCCAGGACACCCCTGGGGGACAAAAGGCAGCCAAATGCTTGCTAAAAAACATCGTGAGCGCTGCAGAATTCATAACACTCAAGGAGGGCAATGCCGCAAGCAGGATGCATCTTACCCAACTGAGACATTTTTAAACCCTTTGTTGCAGATCAGGCACAAATGGTCCCAAGCTCCATACAAGGACATCAACCCATGGCACCCCTGAGAAGGAAATAATCGAGTAATTGTTTCTGACACAAGGGCAGTGCCATTTTGTAACATCATCTTGCCATTACCAAATATAATCTAAATATCTAAGTAGAAATAAAAGCTGCAGACCAGACGAAGCGTGCCTATGTAACAAATCCAGAGCTTTTCTAGCTACTTGGCACATCAGCATCCTAATCAGTAGCCTAATTCTATTATAGTCTAACAGCTAATTCTTCATCTAATGGTTAATGCTAATGATATCAACAGTTTTTTCTTAATGACTTACAACTTGGGGAGAAAAATATCCACTCTGCTTCTTGTTTGTGGATGTTTGGTTTTGGCCCTAAAGCTGCAAAACTAAAACCCTTACTATGACTCAGAATTTACTATATTCTACCTCTGTCCCTTAGTTTATATAAAGAGATCATAACCTCCTCTAGCACCATAAATAACCATGTCTCTACAGCAGCAGAGCCAGGCACAACGGACAAAAGTCATCAAAATTGCTAACCAAACAAGCAGAAGGAGTTATTAAAGAGCGCTTAAGCTCCCACATGTTTATTTTCAATGATTTCCACCGCGAGCACTGCCTTGGCTCTCCCAGGGAGCCAAGACACTGATTGTGCTCTCATTAAACAATGCCCTGTCATCAAGTCGAGACACTGCATAAAATGTGTGATTATTAATCCCTTCAACATAATTATAGACAACAAGAAAAAGGGAGAGAAGACCACTCACAAGAAGAGACAACAAATAAGTATAATAGCAGAAGTTATAAATTTTTGTAATCCAACTAAGCTTTAATTTTTTGGTTTTTTCCCCTTAGCATCCATTGGGTTTCACCAACAACTATATACACTATTTGGTCAACAAAGTTGGAATTCTAATAAATACAGAAGGCGGCATTATTTTTATGAAAAAGAAAACTAATTAGCCTTTACTTCATCAGCAAAATTAGTTTTTACTTCAACAAAATGACAAACCTTCAGTCAGAGCTTGGCTGATAACCTGGTGGTCTGGCTCCAATGTCCAGTTTCCATTCACATTTTGTGAAACCGTGGTTATGTCTTTGGCTGTTGCTCATTACCTCTCGTGGGTGGAGGAGCCAGGGGTAGGCACAGCGGATGGTGTGGTGATGACCAGGGCAATGGTTTTCAGCTGAGAAGAGAAGGAAGAGGCTTGATAAGAAACAATTTTCTCTGGCCTCTTTGCAAGAGGTGGTGGAGAAGGGAGGCAAAGTTATGGACTTCTCAAAGGAGAAGGAGGGATGTATTGACAACCTTTGATTTCTTATGCTGTCTACAGCAAAGAATGAGAGGTTCAGGAATAGTTTTCAAAGCTCGTGTGACCTACTGGACTGCTGAGTCCAGGATGAGGTGACTTGTGTGTTTGGGAAAAGAAGTTCCTGAGCTACAGAAGAGGTGTCGGGTGAGTTGGGGAGGTGGCGGAGGAGCAGGGCTACAGCAGAACTGTGATAAATGAGTTAAAGACGGGAGCGGGGGCTCCAGGAACATGTGAGGGTCTGCAGTGATGGAGCCTTCACAGGAATTGATACCAGATGACTCGGCCGTACAAATCTGATACAGATCACACTGTGGACATGTGACTGCTGCTGCCAAATTAGATACAGCACATGATGCGAGCTTGTGCCAGCTTCCCTCCAGCTGTTGAAAGACAGACAATAAGGACGAATAGTCTTAAAGACAGCATGGAACAGTCAACCACCACCTCTTCAAACAGAGATCTCCCCAGACCTTACCCTTCCAAAACGGTGAACAAACTTAGACCTGTGACATGAGGATATATGAGATCCGTGTTTTGCATCATGGGGCGATGATGTTTTTCATTTGGTAGCTGGTAATGTAAAGCCAGACGAGCTGCGTCACCCACAGCAGCCCGTGGAGGAGGACACGCGGTGCAGTCCCATGGCAGAGGGGCTCTGCTCTAGCACTGGAAAAAGAAAGAAAGAAAGGGGGTAAGTTCTACCTGAGACCCAAGACAGCAGATGATGCTGAAAAGTCTGACTTTCTCATGGACCTGCTGTAGAAAATAGGTCTAAAACACAGACAATACTGTTCGCAGCATCCCTGGAACTCTGATTTGCAAAAGTCTGAAGAAAACCAACACAACACCAAAAAAACCACACACACACACACAAAAAACTAACAGAAAAAACGACAAACCCCAAACCCAGCAACCCAGACTCCAAACCCAAAGCTTCTGGCTAGTTCATTCAAGGCTATTTTTCATTCTACTTATCACTGCCACCAGCATTTTGCTTAGTCTTGAAGAAAACGTTGTCATTCCACAGTCAGATGTTTTTACATGTACATCCATCATCGCCTGATATATCCTGACCTTAGTTAAAACTTATGTTTTCTAAATTGTACTTTTATGTTTAGCAAGCCCTTAGGCTACACTGTTAAAAGTTTACATTGAAAAACCTTTTATAATTGGTTTGTTTGACTTAAGCCGGTTGCAAAGGCATCAGAAAGGGCAGTATTAATTAGCAATGGCTTACATATAGTCTAGACAATAAAAAGGTAAATAATTTTACCTTTTAAAAAGCTTTCAGTATTTTACCAGTTCTAACAAATGATACTGATATAAACTATGTTTAAGAAAAAAAATATATTGCACTACGGTTTACAGCAAAGCTGCTCCATTTGAATAATTTATTTTTCCTTGAAATATTTTCATTATACATACATTCCTCAAATAAAAATATGTTTATTGTGAAATTGAGACAACCAAAAAAAAAATCTTAATTAATTCCATTTGCTGTGCAATTGCTTGGTTGGAGGATTAAACAATAAATTTCAGTTTATTGCATAACATCCGAAGTTTCACTATAAAATATTTGTTTCCATTTCAGATACATAATGATGACAATCGCACAGAAGATTTAAATAGTGCATACAACAAAAATCTTTCCAGAGCTCTAGCAAACTCTTGGCTGAGTGTATTTTTACAGCAAAATTAAGGAGGCGGTTCATCCAGGTTAGACGCTGCAGGATTGAGCCTTTATTTCCAAAGAACCTCTCTAAGTGCCTGTCATAACTTTCTGAAGTCCTGTTAAACCCGTACTAATGAATCATTGGAGTTGATTTTATTTATTCACAGTGTCACTGCGAAGAGGCACAGGAGATTTGGATCATGACACTTTGCAGCAGATGATGTTATTTTAGTTCGTTGATGGCGGTGACAAAGCCACAAAACGGTAATGCTGTCTGGTTAATGCCAAGAAAAATAAAATCGCAGTCAAATAATTTATCTTACATCTACCTTCATTTGGAAACAGATTGCTTCATCATCCCTGAGGAGATTGATAACAGATCCCAGTTTCAGTATGGGGTTGGATCAGGACTTGCGTTGTGCCCAGGACCACATATGTTGCGGTTTATCCTACCGTCACCTGATACAACAGAGGTCAGCGTGGCGGGGGGCGAGGAGGAAGAACTGACAATGCAAAAATGACTGCAAGCAAAAGGCATTCTTCTGGGCCGATTCTGATCTCAGAGCAACCAAAGATCAGCATGTATTTAAACAGATAGGGTTACTTTAAATAAATGTACAGTAGCAAAAATTCCAGGAAACCCTAAGGCAAACTGGAAAAAATAATCTGCTCCGTTTCCTTGTAGTTCTTTCCTATTTTATATTGGAAAAAAAGAGAAGGTGTTTGGTTTGGGTTTTTTGTTTTCTTTTTTTTTTTTTTTTCCCAATATACAGAACAGCTGAAATGAGGGAAGAAGGGAGGACTAACATGCTTCTACCCCAGGGCTTCACTCAGCCCGAAGACAACCACTAACTCAGGAGACATTCCCTTCTTTCATCTCTCCCATTTTTCACTGACAAAGGCAACAAACTGTAGGCAAAAAAAGGACAAGAAATATAAAGCTCCATCTTTGAGCTGTCTCTTGATCCCTTTCCTATTCTTACCACCCATCTTCTTTTCTTATTTTACAGACCCATCCATTCCCAACAGCTCCGGGCAAACATTTTTGAAGTAAATGAAGCTGATTGAGATCTTGCTGACCCAGGTTAAATACAGATTCATGTCATGGAAGCCAGAGGAGCTGTATCAATATCAAACCAGTGTGAGCAAAAGTCAAATCGGACCCCGTGGTATAAAGGTATGGAAGCATATATGTCCCAGGCGCCTTTTATTCACATCAGTTTAACATTAATGAGGTGCCACTGGCTTCGATGGATGGTTCCTGCCTCACAGAAGCAGCGGTAACTGGAGATGCCAAGGGCGCGTGTGTTGCTTGGCCCCACTCTCCCCATGTGGCGGGGACCCAGCGGTGCCCCCTGCCCCGCGGGCTCGCTGTCACCCACCTGCTCTGCCAAGAGGCTCCTGCGCATCTGCTTGGCCTGGAGCACGGCCACGAGGGTTCTCTCCATCCTTGGGTACCGCGTTTGGGTATGGGACCAAGGTGTAGTGACCTGGCTCCACGGCACAGCCCCCGTTACCACGCATTTCCCCGTGAGTCAGGCTCAAGTGCCTGTTCGTACCTGGTCTCGCTGCCAGGTTGAAGAGCAGTTACCACAGGCAGAGGGAAAGAAATATTTTACAGGTTTGTAACTCATTAAAGCACTGGACACGTTCCAATATGAGTCTACTGTCGGGTGGGAAAAAAGGGAGACATGTTCAGACTGTGTTTTGCAGCAGCACACCTGTAGAATTTGGGAGCATTTCTACTGATAAAAACTCCATTTTCTGGGTGTTCTGCCTGTGCCAAGCACATAAATCCAAGGTAATGCCCTTTTGCTTGCATGATTGAGGCTTGTGTCATTTCAAGTTTTAACAGTAGATTTTAAGAGGGTCATTTCAACCATGCCCTATTAGACAAACACTCCAGAAACAAAAAAATTCCAGCATAGCACAAACAACAAAATCACCTTAGATCTTCCCAGGTGTGGTTCTTTGGTGCCTTATACTTAAGAGACTTCTATGCATGTGAAGGAAAACACTTCAAGGGTCCTTCTACTACTATTATAGTCACACATTTACCTGGTCGGAGAAAAGAGTTCTTGTCTTTTCTCTTTTAGAAAACTTGTAAAATATAATTTACAAGACTTCAGAGTCTTTGGCCAAGATCCAAAAATCAGTACATATCTTTGTATTAATCAGAAACGAAAACTTTAAGTAGAAGTCCATAAAACTGTGTCCTCTGACAAGACTGATGATCATCTAGTAGGATCTGACATCATTGGCCTGCAGATGTCAACCTCAGTCACCTGTTACTTTCCATAACAGCTCTAACCAAGGTTTTTCATTATAGAAATAAAAAACTTTTTTGTTTTTAAAATTCACAGAGAGCTTTAAATTCCTCCTCTGTTTTCAAGAGGAGGCAACATACGTGTGACATCAGAGGATAACTAAAGAAAGCATATACAAAGCAAACATTGACAAAATGTCATGCAGATTCAAAATCACTGCATGTTCTAATTTTCCTTCTAATGCTTTACCTGTTACTGTCAAGATATCCCTCCAGTCTGCCACGTGTCAATTTGTAAACCCTTATCCAGTGGTCTGCACAACTTATCGACAATAATTATACACAGCAGCACATGTGGTTTTCAGAATAACAGCCATATTAGTATGCTAAAAGATAGAAAGGTTGAGGCTAAAGTAAGGGGAAAGAAAAAACATGAATTGAAAAATAGATTCTCTTGCTTTGCCCAGGCTGTAGCTAAATGCACAGAGAGTGGAAGTCTCCCAGGAATATGTCAAACCAAGCAACGCAAACGCAGCCTGAATGCACGAAGAGTCAGCAGCGGTGCTGCCAGCCTCAAGTAGTCACAAGTCAGAAACGATGCCCTAGAAAACCTGAAGATGTTAAAGCTCAATGAATGTAAAGGTTCGTTTTATTTGTTTGTGAAGTTTGCATTGGAAATTCATGCTTAGAAGCTTTTTTCTATTCCTACGAAGTCTAAAAACTTTTAGCAATAGCTAAGCTTCTCATACAACTCCATGCGCCGGGAAGTTTGTAGGAAACGTCAAATACAGAGAGCGCGGAGCCACGGGCCGGCTGGTGCTCCTCAGTCCTGGCCTCGGCGTGACACGTCTCCTTCTGCTTCAGAGAATTCGGGCAAGTTTCTTATGGGTAAATATAGGCCAGGCAAGTACATTCTGCATGGAAGGAGGGCATTGCTGAATAGCCATGCCCTGTTTATAACTTCACCGGAATCGTGTGTTGGTTTCCTTACCAACCACAAAGAGAAAAGAAGCGCACCTTTAATTTGTGCAATAAAATCTGCGGAGCAGCCAGAACAGTCGGATCAGCAGCCTTGGTCTCTCTGCCTTTCATTTAAAAACATTTTTTTTTTTAATGCGTATCGGTCTCTATATTTCCTTTGAACAAGTTTCAGGAATCAGCACTGTTTATTGTAGTTCCTTTCTTGAAGAGAGCCAGGAAGCACCAGAAGCTTTCCTCAGAAAGCTGGCCAGGTCAGCCGCCAGCCGCACAGAGACACGTGTTGGGCATTTTAAAATCACTGGGACAAACTTTTTTTCTACATTGGTGCAGCATCATTGATTTCACTGGGGTCACACTGCTGCAATGAGTGAAATTTTCCCCAGCTACAAAATCACAGCAGCTATTATTGGTCTGTAGTAGTTTACTCAAAGCCCTTGAAACAGCAGACCTGTTTTTTTATTGAGAGAGGAAATGTCGTTGAGACACCAGTGTTATTCCATTTATTTTTTTTTAAAAAGCGGGTTTGATGATCTCTAAGTGCAGTCATTCTAACATAGCGCAGAAGCAAGCACACTGGGAAATCAGAGCATAAGACACGAAAATGGAAAGTTAACTTGTGCTTGCGTGATTTTGAAAACGCACCTCAATGCCTGTGGACCTATCCCCCCAAATAAATTTTATTCTGGTGTCTTAATGACTTCATTAACTATTTCATGAAAAACAAGAGGAAAATGAAAGGCATACGCTCTTCCTGAGAATTCTGGCCGTACAGTTGGTACTTGCCCTGTAGCAGTAACTGCACCAGCCGAGCAGGGCTGGCTCTCAGCTGGAAACAGGCAGAGGGACTGGGGAGCGTTGGTGCCGGCTGAGGACAGCGTGGCCAGCAGGACCTGCCTCTCATCCCCAGGGCTGCCACTAGAAGAAACTTTTCCCCCGGGGCCATCCAGGCAGTCCCTGAGCAGCTGGGAACTCCCCATCTGTGGAGGTTTCCATGGGCCCGCTCGATCAAGCCCTAAGAAACTTGGTCTGATATCCCTTTCTGCTCCAAGAGACTCAGGATCTCCCGAGGCTCCTTCCAATCCAAATTATACTCTGATTCTGTACTATAACAGTAATTACCCTGAGAATAAACCATCATCCTCTACCATGTTTCCCATGATAAAGCAAAAATAAACAAAGGCATACATGAGCAAACACAGAGTTAAAATCTAAACTCCCTTTTGCCTCTCAGGGGACCCCTTTTCAGGCAGAGTTTGCATGGAGAAGTGATTCTCTTTGTCTCCACTCCCTCTCCCGCACACCATACCCTCCAGGTTGCTGCCCTTCTCCTGGTTCCGGTGCTCCGGCTCAGC
This sequence comes from Caloenas nicobarica, assembly GCF_036013445.1. Lineage (NCBI taxonomy): Eukaryota > Metazoa > Chordata > Aves > Columbiformes > Columbidae > Caloenas > Caloenas nicobarica. Next base: position 6,456,346 of record NC_088253.1, on the reverse strand, counting down.
TCACGCTCTCCACGCCATGTCAGGACACACCATCCAGTGGTGATGTCTCCATCCAAACACCACGGCAAAGCCTCGAGCAGAAGCGAGGAGGCCAAGTTTCAGTCCCATGATGGGTAGGAAGCCTTCACGCTCAGCCCGGAATGAATTAGGAGCCGCAGTCTCGGGTGCAGCCTCTGTCATCAACACTCTTTGCTGAGATAATGCCCTTAGTTTTAAGGCTCCATCACAGGCAACAGCATCGAGACTTTCTCACGCTGCGGTCACCTGGGAGCCCCCGCAGCCTCCCTTGCACTGCCCTGGCACAGAGGAGCTGAGAGCGTTTCATGACAGCAGCAGCACAGAGACAGTACAGAAATAGATAAATAGCTACAAAGAACAAAACGAATTTTGTTTTCTACTTTAGGAGCCAGTGTAAATGGCTCACCGGCCAGCAGAGTTATGCAATAATTGACATCCTTTTAAGCTGGAAATTACAGAGACGGTATAACCACAAACATAAATATGTTCCTATCATATTGAAAATAAGCTTTGCTTTCAATTAAGCAGTTGTTAAAAGTATGCCTCTTTTTAAAGAACTGGATTATGACATGGGATATTTCTTCCTTGGCATTTTTAGTACATAGGAGCTTAAATTTAGGTTACAAAACAACCAGCCTGACCTTTTCCCAGAGCTTTAAACCCTAGACAATTTCCATGGCATGCAGAGGTTGCTCAGCGCTTTTGAAAACTGGACCACTTCTTTGAAATTCTAGGAACTTAGGTTCCAGTCCTGACAATCCTGGACTAATAGGTTTCAGAAAACAGTAGTGTTCTTTAGTTAAATAAAGGCAATTATAGGCAAACCTTACTGGAGTTAGATATATAGTCAAAAGTTTGAAATGCTTTGTGTCAGTAATACTTCAACAAACTGCACAGGCAAGAAGCACCAGCTATCAGAAAGAGTTTTAAAAAACACAGATCATCTGTTTTTCCATCTCTCCAAATGGAATTCTGAAATGTCATCAGTTTAAGGTTTCAGATGCGAAGATATTTTTATCCATTTAAGAAAAAAAAAAATCCATTTCCCATGCATTAGATTCACGCGAAACTCTAATGTTAGAGGATATGTCCATTCTGCTCACTGATATAAACTGTACCCTGACAATCCCAGTGATGGGATTGGAAGTGGGTTGAGCGCCACAACATCTCATAAGACCGTCTGGCTCCTCAGTGCTATTCCTGCAGATAAGATATAATTCCTGCTCCCCTCAGGCACCAAAGGCAATGTACCAGTGCAATAATGTTCTGAGTATCCCAACATTTACAAATAATTTTAAAGACCTGCTAATATGGTTTAGTTCAGCAACTCTTCACAGTGCTGAGTGCTGACAGAAATAACAACTAAAAGGGTATTAAACAGCCTTAAGGATGTCTTGAAGGAGAAGCCTTGTGAAGCAGTTATTCTACGAAAGAAGCTCTGAGCAGCATGTTGAACATGGCATAGTTGTGGCCTCTCCAGCGCCATGTTTTGTTCACAGACCGTACAAAAGCCAATGTTTTGGGCTTTCTGTAAAACTCCCTAACAAATGGTACTCGAAGTACAATGGTGAAGTTACAGTACAGTAATAGGTGTGTCGTTCACGTTCAAATTCCATTTATAAACTAATATTTAGGTTGAATAGTGGAAGTGTCAGTGAAACTGGTGTGTATATATCCTAACAAAATTACTTTCCATATTTTCTTAACCACTCATTCATGCCTTCTGAACATTTCTACATATACAACCTTGACTAAGTAGCTCGCCTGAAGTAAAGTGTTAATAACAAAGGACTGTGTTACCCTTCCACAGCATTTACTCCTGTTCTTCCCAACCTCTTTAGATAACACATATTTTCCCCTGGTAGACACAGAATTAGCTGAACTAACACTTATGAGGTGAAACAAGTCAAGGCACAGGTACATTTTAAATGTACTTAATCAGAGGGTAGAGAAAGAACGAGGCAAAATTTCATCTACATTAATAAAAATGTACCTTCCGATTCACTGGGTGAGCAGTGGCTCTTGAGCTCCAATCTACACGTCCTCACAGGTGCCTGCTCCTAACTCTCAGCAATCACATGAAAAGCAAGCGGCAGTGACCTTCACAAAGAGTTTTTCTGAACGTTTGAGGTAGTTAAAGAGTCCTATAAGACAAATTAAGGAGTCTTGATTGATAGAAGTACCTAGAATAATAATTATCATAGGGAAAGACTCTTTTAATCAATGGAAAAAGTGACACAGGAGCCAGAAGTGTTGAGGTTTGCAGTATGGCAGAAAACCAGAAAAAAAAAATCCAGATATATTGACTCAGATATCCCCTGTGTTAATTCCTCTAAAATGAATGATGTGAAGCGATCAAGGGAATACATTTTTTGGTATCAGCTGAGACAATATTTTGTCCCATCTCCCTTAAGAGAGGGAGACTGTGAAACAATCAAACCACAATAAGGAGATATTTAAGTACCAGAGAGAGATGGCAAGTTCACAGACCATTTAAAAGAAGCCAGAAAACAGCCACAGTTTTCAGGGTTTTTTTCTAATTATGCCTGAGAATACGCACATCTTCCACAAAAGTGTCACTTTATATCATTACATTAAATTTATCAGACTTTTTTCCGTAGTGCGTATTTCCGAGAAGAATGCACGCCTACCACAACAAATGAGAATCAACTAAGAGACAGTCACCCATTTTTTATTCTTCTGGAAGTGGAAAATCCAAGCACATAAATCAAAGTGACCCCAAAGCAGTGACCAGCATGCCCTGAGCAGATCCACAGTGGTTTCATTGACCTCCAGACTCATACAGGGTCATATTTTCACACAGATGAACTGGTCTTGAACTGCTTTGCCATTTCACTGTGCACAAAGAGACCCCAGCTGAAACATGTCTCTGCTTTCTGTTAGGGTAACCTGGATCATTTCCGAAAACAAAAAAAATGAATCAAACCCACATTCCAGTTTAAAAAGTGTTTCTCTGTCCTGCCATTGTTCTGGATCTCGTTCTTCTAGTCTTGATTTTCATAAATACCTTTGCGTGAATTTACATATGATAGTCATATTTTTTAAAATAAAATTAAATAAATAAAATAAAATTTAAAAACACACACACAAAACAAACAACAACCACCACCCCCCTCAGAATTCGTTAATAAATCTTATTCTTTGTTTCTGAAGATTTTTCCAAGGCACTTTTTCATGCTTGTGAGACTCAGACTATTCAGTAAGTGCGTAAACTGTGGGGAGCTCATTTGAAATCTGTCTGCTTTCCTTCTAATAGACATACTCTTGTGTGTCCCTTACATTACAGCAGTATTTCACAAACGTTAGTGTGATTAACCTTGCAGTTTTCCTGCTTGGCAGGAGGGAGCACTGAGGCACTGACTACAAACAGGAGGTTCAGCCCCCTGCTGAAGGACACCACAAAGCTCACAAGCCATTAGAGTCTTCTAAATAAACGTGTATAATGCTCGAGAGGTGCGTAAAACCTTGTTTGTCTCCCGGCACAGGGATTAATTTCGTCAAAACCAGATCGTGCCACGGCCACGCAGAACATCTGTGGCACAGGCAGGAGCTGAGTCCAAGCCGGTTAACTCCCAGCCTTAGCACTTAGTCATAAACTCGGTCTCATCTATCTACACATTTTTGGGAGTGCTCCCAGGGCAGGATGGAGAAGCAGCGAGCGAAGGCAGGAACAGACAGAAACAGGCAGCTGCGCAGGCCAGGTCACCTCCTGGAGAGGTGGGTTCCAGTCCCTGCCCTAAAGCTTCTCAATGGATTTTATAAAATAATTATGGCAGTTTTGGGAGTGACTTCTGTGGCAGGACTGCAAAAAAAATCAAAATTTGCCTCTCTCACGGGCCCACATTTTTTCTAATTTCAGTGCCACTGTTCATGTTAATGACAAATGCATGATGTTTTTGTTGCCTTCTTTTTGGCAATGGAAGTGATTTCTCTCTGTCAAAATCAGTCATCATAGCAGTTTTAATCAGATAAAGCTTTTGGCTTCTACTATCTAAATTGCCCTTCCCACAGTGCCTAAGACAAGCATCAGTACTTCATCACAAAATAAATGTGTTGATATTTGATATCTCATTTGAACACGATGGTATTTACATCTTAGTTGGTTAGATTTTCATTTAACACAAGTTATGGGTTCACATGGAAAATAAAAACAATGCTTCTCTGTTCCTCTTGCCATTCATGTCTACTTTTGTTTCAGCCTAAAATAACACATTGCTGGAGGGTATTTTCTTAACACTGCCAAGCCTGAATGCAAGCCCTGTGGAAAATGTTTGCGTTGGGCTCGCCATGGTCCGGGCTAATAACGACGTGATGATGTATAGGTGAATTCCTGCTCCTCAAGTCCTCTGTGACATGCGGATTAGGCCTGCCCTTATCTTCTAAGACATCTGGATGAGTGTCTGGGTTTTAATTTCACAATGAAATCACTGGGGACTAGAGTTATGTTATGTGCTTATGAACAAAGTGGAATATCCCTGGTAAGGGCAAGAGTGGATTACCTTAGATAACTCTACTTAAACCAGGGAACATTTGAGAATGTTGAAGAGAGGAAAGAGGTTCCACCAATAAAAACAAACACAGGCCTAAATTTGTGTTCTGTGTACTAAACATTTTAAAGCTCCTGGAGGTTGAAATATGACCACATGTAAATGGACTGATAAAGCTAAGGCGACTCTTGAAAGACCAGATCAGGCTTCCCAGGACAACTACCAGCACTAAATCCTAATGGCATGCATAAATCATTTGGAGACAGATTTATTCAGAAGATGCCACTTTAAAGCCAAAATAACTCTGCTTTAATCATCAGAAATAGTATGTGCATGCTAACATTTGCAGAAAACGCTCTAGGGCAACATGAAATTAGCATCCTAAAATTCCTAAATACATGCTTCTCCTAAAATGAAGATTTTTATCTATTTATACCCATAAAACTGTCAGAAAGAAAAACCAACACACACACAACAACAAAAAAAAAAACAGTGAGAGCATAAAAGGGTCAATCCTGTCTACTACAGCACAGCCATGGACAACATTGAAAACATCAAAGTTCATATGATGTTCATGGTTGGGCTCTGAGTGTTAAAGAGCTGAATAATCAGCTTGCCAGCCCCAAATCCTGTGATCCTGGACTACTGCAGCTTCCCAACCTCACTGTAGCCCTGAGACTCTATTCCCCTTTTGCAGCTTTTGTTGAAATTTCCTCCGTGCTCTCAGCCCCCAGTCGAGCTATAATCCCAAGGGTCCGAGCCTACCTTGCTTCCTTGTGGTCATATTAATGCATTTTGGGTCTAGCCTGCAAAACAGCCCAGGCTTGGTAACTTGGAGATGGGCTCTTCCATTGTCCGTATTTAGCAACGCACAGGAGAATCAAGAGGGAATCAGACCAAAAGCCTGAAGGATCCAGGCTTACATTCCAGCGTTGGCTGCAAAGTGTTCCCCATCTGCCTCTGCATTTAAGTTGCAGAAGTGCTGGGCACTCGCAACATGGAAAAAATGAGACGCAAATAACAGCATTGAGAGTAAAACTACCAAAATCTCATTTTGTTTAGCACATTAACGACATGCCTTCTAGTATGTTTATTAAATTAAAAGCAATTAGACATATTGAAAGCTTTTGGTAAACCACAGAGATTAATATATACTTAGGAAGACTTCAGTTAATACACTGTTTTAGTTAATATATGTGCAACTAGCTATTCCATTTTAAGTAACAATATAACCTGCAGAAGTTGGGAGTTTCTTTCCCTTAAATATTGATGGGAAATGCAGTAAGTTTCACTGAAAACCATGGAAAAACTGCTGTTGGCTTTGAAGGGGTCAAGATTTAACCTGATAATTTTTCATTTTTCATCCCCACAATCAAATAAAACATTTTCATCCTCCTTACTTACATACTCTATTCACAGTTTCTCTACCTAGATAGGGAAATATTTTTAAAATTAAGTGTCTGTGCTGTTCCCGTACAGACAAGTTGTTCTATTTAGGCTAATCCAGTCATGAAAAGAGCTAAATGAGGTGTCGAGCTTTCTTTTTGATCCTCGGTTTAACAAGAGTTTTAATCAGTAATAGATCTAACATACATGTGACGCTCTGCAAGTAACGCAGGAAAACTATATCATTTCTTTTCTGAGCTCTTCACCTGCTTACTTTGCTCAACAAGAAATCAAAACACAGGTCCTGTCTCTATTGTTTGTTTGTTAGATACAAAGGGGGAAGCCCCATGCAACTGAATTTTCCCTACATTTGTGTGACTGCAGACTGCACCTGGGACACTGGCCCTGGAAAAATGGATGTGGGACACAAGACATCATTATATGCCTTTCTTATGTGTTATTCACGGCTGTTTCTTACCAAACTACAATGTGTAATATCCCACCAAAGAGCAGAGATGTCCTGCTTGGCTGGAAAGCTGCTGGGCTCCTTCAGTATAGGAAATGATATATCACTCTGATCCATTTGAAAGTCACTAGAAAGATGGTTGGGATTTATATTTCTCTTCATTTTGCAGGGACAGTCTGTGGCTCTGGGCAAGGCAGACAACAGCCACTGAGGGTTGTAGCCAATCTCGCCAAAGCTGTTGCCACCACCCTGTGCCTGCCGCACTCCAGAGCAGCAGTCACACCTCTGTGCTGCGGGGTGGGAGGGGATGCTCTCCGCATCAAGACTTTACAGACCAGCACATTAGCTCAAACCGCTGGGAAAATGCTGGAGTAGCCTTTCCAGTTGTGCCAAAAGGACAAAGAGCTGGGTGGCAGCTGCGTCTCCGAATTGTGCGTTTATCACTGGGAGCTGTTGCCAAATGGAAACTGAGTCAGAGCCCTACAATCAGATCGGAGGTTTTAGTGTGTGGATAGGAGCCAGGTTAAGTGCCTAAAGAGTCTGGGCTTAACCTCACACCTTCTAGAAGACAGTAGGTTGGTGAGAAGGCATTTCCTCATCTTTGACAAGCGAACAGGTGTGCCTGGGCATGGAGGCAAAGCTCCAGGTTGCCAGAGGAAAGCAGGAAAGCTTCCAAGACCCAGCAGATTGGTGTCTCCCGTCTCCAACGACCGTGGGTAGGCCACGCAAATTCGCTTTAAGTGTTCGAACGAAGGCACCAGTGTTGAGAACAGCAGTGGTACGCCACCCACCAAACAGATTCAGTCTCAGCTTTCCCCCGCGAGCAGGTGCAGGCCCACCTCAACTACACATCTCTCCTGGTGGCACGTCCCGTCTTGCCCACGTACACCTAGAAGGGCCAATCTTGCAATCGTTTACTCAGGCACATGGGTTGCACAAAAGTAATGAGCTGCTAGCATCCTAGCATGTTAGACAATACGCTGACAATGTCATAACATTATTTCATCCTTCTTAAAAGATAAGACCCAGCCTGTTCCAACTTGCTCAGGTCATTATCTTGTCACCACAAGATTCCCTGTCGCTAACCAGTTTGGAGTATGTAAAGCTATAATTTGCACTAAAATGAATTATGTATTGTTTACAGTTTACCATTAAATTACAGTGAACAAAAACAAGCATCTAGGATGCCTCTTTCAAAGTCTTCCAGGTGAGTTTAGACACACACAGAAACAAAAGTCTTAATGCAATAACATTACAAGTGGGTTGGAGCTGGGCTGGCTAATTTTCACACTAACTTACTTAAAAGCAAGAAGGAAAACACTGAAGATCTTTATACAGGCCATCAAAAAGCCTGACTGCAAGTGGTTCCAATTTGTTTTAGTAATTAAATCGAAAGGAGTTTAAGGGGTTTTCACCCAGGTCATTTACTACTTTGGAATTTTACTGCTTGCTTTGCAAAGAAAACAAACTGGAATGACTCACTAGTGAGTATAAAGAGTGGATGAAAACTGCTAAACAAACCAAACAGTGAGCTCAAGTGGATATAGAAAACACAAGTCAGAATTCTAAATATGGATCTGAGAATAGTGTAAAAGGATTAGACGCCTTTGTCACATGAAGAGCAAACCCGCATGCCAGCATGCCTTTCCAGCACAAGCCGCCACTGATCAAAGTAACATCTACCAGTTTGTAAATATGCTAATCTTCATGTTTACACAAAAGTGTCAGCACTTGCTTTACATCACAAAGAGCCTCATACAGCTGAAGATTAATTACTTCCAACACTGAGATAGTGTGTAAATACTGGTTTCACCAGAACCCTACCTTTTGCTGTATTTGCACAGCTCAGCAGAGGTATATGTTGCTAAGACAGACAATTCAGGGACCCTTACAAAGTGTCAAATATCTCCAGCTTTATACAGAAGGATAGACTTTTGACAGGTATTTTTTGGTGATTTTGTGGAGCGGGGATTAGGCAGGTTTAGGCTCCATGTTGCGGATGGAAAAATATTTTCGCCTTTTTGTACGAATTTTAGCTCTGAATAGCACTATCTCCCCTAAACCATCATGACTCGTGCCTTCAGCTTTTACACTTACATGTGATTACAAAACACTAAAAGCTATTTTTTCCGCTCACCGAGTTAAGACCACTTTCCTGCATTATAACAGCTTAGAGCCACCTCACAGTCTACTGGGCTCTGGACAGCTTCTGTGTCTGCTTGCTGAATGCCCTGCTCTAACTCCTGTTCGGAGAAAGAGAAAAACTATGCCAGGAACACACAAGCACATCATTTTCTAATAGAGAATTTCAGGAACCTTCAACCGTGCTGTGAAACAAGGAGCACAGTTACAATGCACATTGAGAGAGATCGGTACCTACTGTTGTGTTGTTTCAACAGAGAATAACAATAAGATGAAGCCAAGGTAAGACTGGATTTCTGAGGTTCAGGTGCCTAAGTCATGGCTTGTAATGTCTCTTTAAAAGATATTTCACATTTTCTTTTCCATTACTCTGTACCCCCTGCAAAAAAGTGCTGGCAGCTCTAGTACTAAAGGGCTACCAGCAGTAATTAAAATTAAAAAAAAAAAAAGAGATTGCTTTCAAGTGATAATTCTCAATTCTCTTCACCTCTCCCTCTCTGCGCTCAGCACAATGATTGCCACAAGAACATCACCACTTGCCAATAAATACTATCACATTTGTTTCCTATTCTAAGAAGAAGAAAAAAAAAAAGTGGGACGTGGGATGTTGGCAAAGGCTAGCTTTTCAAGATTGCCAGAGTAAACAAGAGTGAATAGATGAGGACAATTTGGGGATTTAAAGAAGAGACAATCAAAGGCAATGTCTAGAAAGTGATAAATAAATGGCTTCCATGTCAACCACCAAACTGGAGTAGAAATACTTCATAATCAACAATGTTTTTCACAGGGGTACCTGCTGTCCCAGTCAGCCAGCCTTGCATTTTTCCTCTTTCTGTGCATGCAACAAGACGGCATCGGCACCAGGAGATGCTCTCCCAGCAAAGGGGCTGCCAGCAGCCAGGCAAGGTGACACATGGGCTGTTCTGTCCCCAGTCCCTGTCCCCAGGGAGGCAGCTCGGGGCTGGCAGACCCAGCCCGGGGCAAGGAGGGTGAATTGGAGCACAAGGCAGCACCATGTGTGGAGCGGAGAGCCAGGCTGGTGTGGTTAAATCAACATGCTCCATCTCACGTTTGCATAGGGCAACACAATCATCAGATTAATTACTAATTACAGTGGATGGCCTGTAAGTAGGTTCACAGCAATAATAGTAATAAAAGGACTATAAGAAGCATTATTACCATAGTTAATTATATGACCATTGGCGAGATTATGGATGGAGATACAAAATGCTGTTAAACAAGAAAGATACGTTTGACATTGCTTAAGAGGAGCTTCCTTATTGCTTCATATCTTCTTGGATTTTTCTAATCATCTCATCTGTGTTCCGAAAGTGAAAAAAAAAACCCAGTAATGATCTCTGTTTGATCTTTTACTAACAATTGTTTATGAATCTACTGGAACAATAGTGTTTCTAAAATGTAAGTAAACCCAGTAATCTTTATCAGCATAAAACCTTCAGCCTCACTGGACTGGATTATGGGAATCTGTCATGTGATGAAATCAGACAATAGTAATTTATTGGTTTAGTCATAATCCTTTCAGTAGTCCAGAGTGCTGTTGCAAATTTGTTAAAAATCTGCTACCATTCACTGAGCAACAGTACAACACCTGAAGCAATAGCATGGGTGGAGAATGTAAAGGAGCACTTGGATATTCATGTGTGGCATGAGTTAGACAATGCCACAGAAAAGGAGCTGAGAACAATGTTGCACAAACCAGAGGGAGATTCCTGTTCTCCCACAGCATGTATGCAATTTAATCTCCAAACAGATATTTGGTTTAGCTGTTCAAATGCTTCAAAGTGTGAAAAATAATTATTCTGTCAGCAGTTATTTCTTTTTCATTATAGAGTGGCCACATGCTCCTGTGGAGGACCTATTGCAAGGAGACACCATATACATAAAACCACACTCCCATTTGGAAAGTATTTACGTTAATGCACACTATTTTCTCCTTATTTTTCCTTTATTTTTTGCACTTGGCAATACATAGCTCACTGCTCAGTCAGCCATTTGGCCTGTTGTTTAACATGGCAACTCCAAGAATAAATATTAATATTTTTAATCATCTAGTTTGGCAAAGGAACTGAGGAGCAGCTGCTGTATATGCGGCTACCTTTAATTCATGTTCTGAAATAGGCTGGACTTGACTGTCCCCCTTTAAAAATATCCTAGAAGGCAAACCCCTGCTGGAGTCCAACTTTGGCGACAGATACGATTACAGACTCTTATTGAAAGGGAGACAGAATTGTGACCAAGTGATATAAATCTGTTTTCGGAGCAACGCTTAGCAAACAAACAATCCTCCCAAGCGCCTCAAGGAAACACGGCACAGTACAAATGGTTGCATTAGCACGCGTTTCCCCCAACGTTGTATTTTGGTTATGTTCTGATCGCTTAATGCTAGTCGTCGCATTTTACGAACCTCGCCCATGAAAACTAACATGCAAACTGAAATTTAGGACTCCTGACCTTTAACACAGAACGGCCATAGGTGTTCCCACAGCTGTTAAATAAGCGTATGTTTATGGAGTCATAAATGTAGTGCAGGTGAGGTTGCCAGTGATGTAATAACAACTTCCATCGCTGTGCAGTTTGTCATTTATACAGCAGTGTACCATCACCGGTGAATATTGTTTTACAATAACAGCACAGGTTCCTTGGATTAAATCACTCTTTCTTCATTTATGAGTCATTTGACCTCTAACCTTCCAGAGGAAGATCAAACCACTTCTGAAGGCCCCACTCCTTTAACCCAGGAGCACAACAGTTGGTTAGATAACTAAGGAGGTTGGTATGTGCCCCCAGGGTTTCACAAACAAATGTCCTAGATCTTTTATAAGATAATCTTAACATAATCATGTAGCCACAAATTGTCGTGTAAATTCCCAATTAAAAACACCAGGTAGGAGCTGTAAATCATGACACAACTGCCACCTTTTCAGGCCTGAAATACAGTTTGAAAAGCAGCAGAGAAGCTCTTGTTTGTGCTTGTTCCAGTGCTCAACAAGCCAACAGCAAAACAGTCCATTTGATTTACAAGCGAGCAACAAAGTGACAGGACGACTGAAACATCTCAAAATTTAACCTAAGCAGCAACAGTGGACATAGAACTTACAAAACAGCTCCATCCTTCATTCAGGACCGTGCTTGTAAAAATGAGCATTTATACTGGCACACTTACACACCCTCACCTTGTCCCAATTTACATTAAATTGCAGCACACTCCTTTGGAGGGACTGATGGCAATTTGGCGGGTGGGAGGAGGTTTTGTTTTAAAAATGGGACCTTAATTACAACACAAAACGCTACACAAATAAATGGCCACTGAAGCCCTTGATTCGTGGCTGATTGGCTTCTTTCCACAAACTTTAGCAAAGTTTGGATCAGATCTGAACTGAAGACACTGTTCTGGGCCTGTGTATGGAAGGGAACGCCCCGTCTGCCGCAGCGCTTCGGCAGGGACCCGGCTGAGCGGTGGGTAACCGCTCACCCTGGGTGCAATGTGCACATCAGGACGTGGATTTCCAGCCTCACTCATGGCACAGTAGGTGCCTCGATCTGAGACATCTGCTCTTCTCTTGCCATCATCAAAAGTCAACCTCTGTTTCCTCTGCAAAGGTCATTCTGTAGCCTAAATTATTTCAGGATCAGGCTTCAGCACTAAGCGCCTTGGCTGCTTTCTCTTCACATGCACACTCACTCACAGATGCACACAAACACATCCCTTCCTTGTAACATCCTTCCCCACTCTGGCAGCCAGACGCGTGATCAGAATAACAGAATCATAGAATGGTTTGGGTTGGAAGGGACCTTAAAGCTCATGTAGTTCCACCCCATGCCATGAACAGGGACACCTTCCACCAGCCCAGGTTGCTCAGAGCCCCGTCCAACCTGCCCTTGAACACTCCAGGGATGGGGCATCCACCGCTGCTCTGGGCAGCCTGGGCCAGGAACTCGCCACCCTCATGGGGAGGAATTTCTTCCTTATATCTAACCCAAACCTCCCCTCTTTCAGTTGAAAGCCATCACCCCTTGTCCTATCACTACATGCCCTTGTAAAAAGTCCCTCTCCAGCTTTCTGGTAGGTCCCCGTTAGGTACTGGAGGCTGCTATAAGGTCTCCCCAGAGCCTTCTCTTCTCCAGGCTGAACAACTCTCACTCTCTCAGCCCTTCTTCACAGGAGAGGTGCTCCAGCCCTCTGATCATCTTCATTGCCCTCCTCTGGGCTGGTTCCAACAGGTCCATGTCCTTCTTCTGTTGGGGGCCTCAGAGCTGAACACAATACTCTGGGTAGGGTCTCACTAGAGTGGAGTACAGGGGGAGATTCAGTAGCCAGAATGGGTTTTGTAGGTTGTGTATAAACAATCTCAACAATTAATTAAAAAACTTTTAAAGCATTCTGCAAATGTCTTGCTCAGTTGCTGTCAACAAATGCAGATCAAGTTTTTCTCCTTCTACTTCACACTTTCCATATTTCCCAACACTTGCCAGAATGTTGTGGTGACAGATGCAGACAATAGATGCTTTACTAAACATGTTCTTGATATCTGCCTAATCTCCTTTAATATATATCATTAACTTGGGCCAGTCCCATGTTATTGCTTCCCCAACATTGCTAGCACATCATGATCTGGAAGGAGCTATTTATTGTTCAAGAATGTGACTCCCTTGCCCAACCAGTCAGGCCTCAAAATTTTACTTACTCATCCATTTTAGCTTCTGTTCCCTCCAGTACCTAACACAGCAAGGACGAAAACGAGAACTTGCAGCCACCACCTTGCAATGTAACGTTCCTCCCAAATACTTCTCCACACTGCTAAAATCTGGCATCTGCAAATCCCAGGTTATGCAAATGTCTTGTGGTCATTGATCAGTTTTTTCAAGTGCAAAATATAGTCACTCGTGCTTGTGAGGTGCCTAGGATTTGAATTCTCTGAAGGGAACCTCAGATGTCTTAGGACAGAAATGTTTCAGAACTGTACAGGAGACATCTTCCTCTGTGTTATCTGCTAAAAATTTGCACTTGGGACACACGACAGAAACAAATTGCATTGGAAGCAGCGAGAGGCATATGCTGAAGAAACAGTATGTTGAAGTGATGACCCAGGCCAGATTCTCAGCCCGAGTAACCCGGACCGAAGTACAGCTCAGGGAGTCTTTGCTGTTTCTCCCACCCCAGATGTTCTGGGTCAGGCCGGGCACCATCAGCCCTCAGCAAACAGCCTGGGATGGGGCAGCCTGCGGCGAGGAAATATTTGGATGTTTATCTGGGGTCCGCATCTCACAAAGCAAAACCAAACCTGGCTCAAGACTCCCTTGCTGTGCCACCGCAAGAGTTCGCGGTCCTTCAAAGTCAGCCGGAATGACCTGGCTCCCGAGTCGTGAAGCTGCCCTGATAACCTACGGCTGTGCGGTGCTCAACAGGGCACCCTGGTGCTGGCCACGAAGGCAAGCGGAGGCTAAACGCTGAGGCTGGTCACATCAGAAATGTGCAGCACCGCCTGCTTCACCGCACTGCTCAGAGCCGCCCTCCTCCCAGGGGCTCCCACACATCAGCGCTCCTTCACTCTCCCAGACATGGAGCACATTTCGCAGTAGTAAAATAGCCTCTAGCTCAGTACCTCTGTGTTTCTTCCCTCTTTTTTTTTTTTTTAAATTCATTTTATCTCTATGAGGACAGCTGTCAATTCATCAGAGGACAATATCAACAGCCCCTCCTTCCTCCTCTGCCTTCGCACTATGGCCAGCAACAGAGACTGCAGGGACAACGGTGACACCTCATCCTATCTGCCACTTTTGTCCTTCCAGCATGGTACTGTGGCCAAATGTGCCAACGTTCCCGGTGGTTTTCCTGCTGAAATACCACCACAAGGCTCTTGTCATCCTTCCTTTTGGATAAATCCACTCAGATATGGACATTTTCTATATACTTAAGAGTGGCTGTTTCAGGAGTCACTATGGATCCATACTTTGTGCTTCTTAGCAGCACCTGAAGGCTGTGGGGACGGCTGCACAGAGCTCAGTGTCTAGCCAGCTTCATTTGCAAGGCACTTTTCAGATGCTCAAGATTTAATCCTCACACCGTGCCAACAGACTATTCTGCTTTAGGCCACAGGGAACATCTAGAATCATGCTAATGAGAGTCAACAGTAGACTCCTAAAATATGAGACCGGTGACCTGAACCACATAGATATTTACACAGGCTTTCCAAGCCTTTCCCAAAATGCACAGAGTTCAGTCCAGTGCAACCTATGAAGACTACTCTGGCACCAGTTTCATCTTAGATTGCTCATAAGTCCCGAGTAGGACTGCAGAAGTTTTGCTCCTAGGACCTTAGATTTGGTACAGACATTAGGCATGTTTGTCCTACAGAAGGAGAGGCCGGGACACAGAGGCTGTGCCCTCCCGGAGGGAGGCAGCAGGTACGGCCCCTTCCTTTTTTTGCAAATGCCACGACAGCCTCTGCTGCTCCCCAGACAGTCTTGACTGAAGGCAATTCATCTTGCAAGGAAAGGCCAGCAGGTTCACCGACCTAACTAACAGCCATGCTACAGGAATCCTGGAGTATGTACAGACAACAGCGTGCCTCTGTTTGGGATTTCCTACCCACTGTATTCTCCTGTCAAATTCACTGCATTACCCTTTGCCCACCTTTGGTGGGCTTTAAGTCCGTATATCCTGTATCACTGTAGCAGTCCACCGTACGTCTGATTTTTCCCCCGCTCCCCTCGGTAATCTCTCCTAAATTCATGACAGAACTTAGACAAATATACAATGGAAGCATGCAGGAGCAATTTTCTCCTTGCTCTGTACAAAGCTAGCAGCAGTTGTGATAGAAACAAAGCAAAGAGGTTCGGTGGCCAAACAAAAAATGGCCAGGAAGGAGATAAAGTGTTATCCACCCTGAGTTCCACAAATATCTGTAGTTTTTTAAATCTTCAGCTGTTACTAAGATTTCAGTACTAGACTGGCAACAGTCAGGACCTGATTTACATTTATTATGAAGATGAACATTACTGAAAACAAGCACAGCAGGAACGTATTGCTCTTTAGCTTCTGGTTTTGGATAAGCCATTGCCATTGTGGAATCTATCCAACTGCTCATGAAACTCTGGCAAACTGAAACGAGATCCTTTTGCCCGAGCCGCGTAACACAGAACTTGTGCCAGATGACTGTATTTCTTGCATGCGTAAAATTCGCTTCAATCAGTTGACAGAAGGTTCGGAGTTTTCCAAATGTTGTGAACCTGGTTGAGATTATTGAAATCCTCAACTCTAGCAGTGTTGGGTTACTGTTCTTTTAAAGCATGCTTCCTCTGACAACAAAAATGTAATTAAGGAGGCCATCGCTGTCATGTTACGGTCCCTTTTTAGAAGGTCTGGAAGAATGTAAAAAGGGCATAGCAAAAGTTGCTTAACCTTCCTAGAAATAAACGTTCCTAACGTTTTTACATCTTCTCTTTGGTCCGTAGTGGTCACAATGATGAAACAATTTAAAGGAGAAAAGGTCATGGCAAAGCAGTGAACTTTATACGCTCTTCAGTGCAATAAAAGTTTCTTAATGTATTAGCATGGGAAAGGCATGCCCAGCAATATGAGAGAAGAGGATGGATTTCAGATTCTCAGCAGACTGCTCAGAGAAGAAAGCGTTTGGGTATCTATGTGAATCAAATACCAAAAAAATGAAACACTTGCAAATTTTCCGTCTTATTTATTTTCAGCAAAAGGAAGAAAAAAATTAGGTTCGACCCTTCCATCAATATTCAACACACATGCAGTATCAGGGAAAGCCAGCTACCTCCCTCCCAACACATGTGCCGTACTGAGGGCAGGTTAAAAAATTGGCACAGTTAAAATTCTCTCTAATTTGTGCCAGCACCTACAGGGGGGCGGGCAGAAATAAGAGTCAGGAAGATTATTATAGGTTCTATCCTGAAAATTAAAGTCAGATCTAATTTTTTATCATGCATATTTGCTGTTCTGTTTATATGCAGCCAGGATATTCAGGAAAATTCTTAGATCATCTCCAAGATGTTCAGAAAGTACCACTTGCTAGAAACTTCACCTTTTCCTCCTTGTTTTCATGCTTCCAACACAAACACAATTCCTTCTAGTGATGCAAGTGTCAAACCTTTTGAAACATTTTTCTATTAAAGCCAAAGATTCTACAGAAAATTTAAAAGAATCCACGCATTTCTTGTTAATTTAAAAAAAATTTTTGTCTTCTAAAAGTGGCTGAAGTAAATTATCTTCCTAAGGCAGTGATTTTTGCTCCCCAATTTTAGAAACTGCACTGAGGGTGGGAGTGATTTTATTTCTACATATTATGTCCCAGAGTGTGTTTTCTTCAAAATCTCCACATAAATCCTCTTTAAAGATGCTGTGGTTTTCACCATTCTAGAGGTTCACTTTTTAACGTATTTCTGGCCTCTGTCAAAAGATTTTTTTTTCCAAGCATCATGTTTTACAAAAATTTGTAAAGGATATTTGCATTAGGTCTCAGAATTATTCATAACACCAAGTGACTCTAAAAATTGCACTGAGTCAGTCAAGAAAGAAATGTATCATACTGTGTGATCAAACAAAATCACTTCCAACTTTAAGTCCCGAATATTCAAAACCTCCATGAGTAAACTGTAACCAAGAAGAGTCCATCATAATCGTTTGAAAAACGAAAAATTGAGAAAGTGTATGTATCTGTTTGTGAACAATTCATGAGCACATATGAGGCACAATTCACAAAATTAATTATTCTTTGTGAATTATTGGCCCAGTATTATCCTCGTAACCAATAAGACACATGATTTACATTTCTTTTCCAGGCGATGGTAGCTAATTGATGTCCTGGTGTGATATGGAATGAAGCACAGTCATATAAATAAATTGTTTCCTAAATTCTTCACAAAAACACATTAATATCTCAGACACCATGCAATTGTACGCAGTGAACACTGCTAAGACAGTAATCGTGTCATCAAGAGTTAATTTATTCTCAGCAAGTCCATGTAATGCAGATATTAATCTCCCGGAGCACACACTGTTGTTCAGGGTTAAAACATTCGCAGTTTCTGAAACACAAACAAGTCTCACGCGCAGCTGTTCTCCAACAGCCAAACTGAGCTGCTGCTCGAGGAGGGTTTGTCACTCCTGCCTTTTTAGAAGAAGGAGCAAAGAAATTCAGAACACAAAGGGAGAGTGAGCTTGTTCACGTTTCCAGAGATTTTTCTCCTACCTGTACGTTACAGCTCCTAAGTTACGGATGCACACGAATTCTTAAAAAGTGAGCAAAGCGACTCTTGGCAGGCGGCGGTGCTACACACAAGGCTCAGAAGAAACACTCTTTGGAGAAGACAGTTTGAATGTAAACACGACGTTCTATAAAAAACAAATCACTTCCTAAATGCGCCTTGCTGTCTACCACCGTAGTTTGCCACCACGCAATAAAAACAGAAAGAATAAACACACGAGAGCAAAGCCAATGGTTACTGCTGGGCTGCTTCTCCAGGCAGCCGCCGGCAGGACACGGGCAGGGCCACCGCTCCAACACCACCACGATGCCCTTCCCCACATGCAGCCCACCAGGAGACCAGAAGCAGCCCCTGAGAGGGTGGCCACCATAAACCCCACAGGATTTTAAGCCTCCAAAATGCAGCCGAGGAACCTCAAGCAGGCGCGTGTGAGGCAGCAGCAGCCCCGGGTCCAGCCCTTCATTCTCCATGGCGCTGCCTCTGGGGAAAGAGAAGATTTGATACACTTTCCTCTGGTGATTTGTTTGTTTTCTTTTTTTTCCTCCCTTCCTTCTTTCTTTCTTTTTCTCTAGTTGGCTGCCTTTAATACGGGCTCAGCACAACCGCTTTATGATATCTTCATCAACCATTTGAAAGCTCTGGGTCAGAAGCTCTGAGATTTGAAGGTAGAACTACGCTAATTGGCTGAATGGCCCTTTTGACCATAGTCAATTTCTACTAATTAGAAAAAAGAATAATTAGCTAATGTTGGTGAAGAGCTTTGAAGATGAATAAGCTATGGGGAAAGCACTAGGCATTATTAGTGGAAAAAAAGTTTGATCCTTTTTTAAATTTGGATTTAAGTAGCTCAGTGATTATAAATGGACCAAATGTAATGGCTAACCACCATAAGATTAGTACAATGCCTTTTGGGAAATTACAGTTTATATTATACAATTGCTTTATTTTAAGAACTCCTCCTTGGAATTGTCTATTTAGTTCCAGTCAGACTGCTTTTTGTATGTCATTTAATCCTTCCTCTTACCCAACTAATTTGTATGGGTAAATTATAATTACTATATAATAATAATGGCAATGGTAAGACAAGTAAATGTGAGTCTGCACCTGAGAAATACCATATTATAAAACAATCTAGTATAAATGACTCAGGCACATTGTGTGCCATTCATGAGGCGCTTTGCCTTCTTATAACTCTTTTCAGAACAGGATTGTAAACACCTTCACAGAGTGGATATGATGGGCCCCGTCCTGACCTGGTTAGATCAGCACAGCCCCATTCTTCATCACAGCCTGAAGCAATAGTTACCCCTCTTTGCAAGGCACGAAAATGGCAAAGCAAAAGATGAAGCTCTCCTTCCTTCTCACTGAATTCTGGGGGTATTTTATATGTAAACTTACACTTTTATAAGTTTCTTCTCTTTGTAAAAAAGCATGGTGCGCACTATCCAGGACTGAAACATTGCTGGGGCCCCAAGTGAGAGTGCTCTGCTTGGACAAAAATATTCCCCTTATTTCCAGCTCCTGTAAAAAAAGTCCATCTTTTGTATTACCACTAGCCTGTTCCCGTCTGGGTGTGCTTCCAGGTGCTTTAGCTCCAGCAGCACGGCCAGAATTCCAGCGTAATACGCTGTTCTTCTCCTGCAGGAAGGCCTACACTTGGCTTACCAAACCAGCTACTCCTCAGAGACATCCCTCCAGCATGAGGTACATGTTTGCACGTATTAATGTATGTTGCTTTTCTCCCCTCCCTTTTAAAACTGCCACTCAGAAATAATTTAGCCCCTGTTAGCTGGAATGATAAATGGAAGATGTATTTGGCAACCCTCACACCTGCTTTGCTTCTTGGCCACTCCTCTTGCTTGTAAAACTCAAAATGAAATTACCATCCCACTGTCATTACTATTCTATTGCCAAAAAACATCTGGATAGTTTATATATGGGCTAGAGGAAAAAAAAAAATAAAGGAGTAAAATAAGCTCTGGATTTCTATGTTGATTCCTACCCTGCCTTGTAGACACATGATGCAAAGCCCTCGGGTCCAATAACATACCATTTTGTGCAGGAGTAAACTAAACGAGGTGTCATGACATGAAGAATCAAGGCTTATGCATCTTTTGGCATCTCAAGTTCAAATAAAAGTATGAGGAATGTAGCTTCTTTCTGAGATGGATACGCTGGATAGATCTACTGCGCTGTGTGGGCTTCAGAAACATAAAAACTGAGTCTCTGTCTTCTGCATGTGGCAATAAAAACTAACGATGTTCTTTGTAAGAAAAAGGAATTATCCAGCATGCTTGGCTGCTGTGTGACCTACTGTCCGTTGGACTACTGGACTGGTCTTTAAGACGCCTTCTTGAAGTGGGAAAAAGAATATGCGTATGAATATATGTGTGAATATATCTATTATATATTAATACTTCTTTTGTTTGGTTGGTTTTTTAAAAAGGAACAAGTTGTAGGTAAGTTCAGGAACAAATATTTTCAGCCAAAGTCTGCTCCAAGCCTTAAAAAGATGATTGTAGCTTCAGAGAAGGTTGACATTCAGCCAGGCAAAGCAAGTCAAATCACAGGGGATCAGCGTGAAGAACCTGTTGTTCTCGCAAACCCAAAGTTTAGTTGCAGGGAACTGCAACCATGACAAATCATGAGTTTGTGGATGTCAGTACACCGGGGATGGGTCATTCTCATGTACTACTGATCCCCAGGGTGAGGGGAGCCCAGAGGGAAGATACCTGAGTGACATTTTAGCTTTAATGCCAAGACAGAGGACAGCGAGCAGCTGTGTGGAGTGTGGCGGGGTGGAAGGAGCTCTGCATCTCCTTAGCGGTCCTGCTGTCCACCCTCCCAACTTCTGCTGTGGGTCTGGGCAGGGAACTCATTCAAAGCAGCAGGATGGGAATACTGTAATAAAAACCCATCAGGCAAAAGCCACTTATTTTCCCAAATAACCAAGGTTTTCTCTTTTTTCCCCCAGACATTTATTCTTACTCCACTCAGTAGGAACAGCTGTAAAATGACGTATACGTAGCTCCCTAACATAAAAATAGCGACAAAAGAGAGTGATACTCCAAACCAGCCTACTAGGAACAAGTCTTTTCTTAGAAGTAGGAAAAAAGCCTACAAAACATACGAAGCATGTGAATTAACTAGCGCCAGTGTTTCCAAAACCACTGAAAGCAAAGGAAGATCCAAGAAAACACTGATATTTATATATCTGGGGTTTTCTATCAGATCTTGCAATGTGACAACAACACATGTCAGTGTCAGCACAGGTCCTGCTGGCAACACCTTGAAAACTGTGTGGAGGTATAGAAAATAAACATCACTAGCTGTGATTTCCGTGATAAAATACGAATGTAAGGAAGGCCTCTTGGGATCCATAATCTGGAATTGTCACGAGATAGATCGCCTGTCTTTCTGATAAAAGATGTCAGTTCCTTTTCTGGGTTTTAAACAGAAATAAGCACTTGTGATTATTAGGCTGGCTGTATACCATGAGGTCTGTTGACAGAACCACTACACACAGCAGATGTGTCTGCATCACCCATCAATGTCCCTAAAATTTCTCTATCAAAAGAACAGTGCAGCCCTGTCTCAGCCATAGAAAAACCAATCCCCCAGCTCCAGAACTCCTAATTTCCCCTAGAACACATAGTGGAACAAGACTGCAATTTCCTGGTATCTATACAGATCAAAAACCTCCCGCCAGGTTATCCCACATTATGCATTCATAATTTTTAAAAGCAGCTGATTAATTAAGCTTGATGAAAGACCAGGTGGCTGATGCCATTTTGCAGAGCTGGAAGCTCACACTGTGGGGTGCACAGGGAAGGATGCGCACCCTGGCTTAGCGCACCCTGGCTTAGCGCACCCTGGTTTAGCGCACCCTGGCTTAGCGCAGGCTCATGTCCTCTGTGGGAAGCACTCCCCAGCTTTCAGAAAGGGAGCCCAAGCTCCAATATGCTGCCTTTAAAATTAATTAAGAAAAGATGCATTCTTCACCGAGAGTTATTATACTCAAGT
Source organism: Caloenas nicobarica (assembly GCF_036013445.1). Taxonomy (NCBI): domain Eukaryota; kingdom Metazoa; phylum Chordata; class Aves; order Columbiformes; family Columbidae; genus Caloenas; species Caloenas nicobarica. The sequence continues at coordinate 6,434,551 of NC_088253.1, read as the reverse complement.
ACCTTTAGTGCTCCAAAGAAGGCCAAAGACTGAAATATTGACCTTTCTGCTGCCAGCATTGACTCTGCTGCCAACCCAGCGAATGGAGAAGTAAACCCTGAACAAAACAGGCTTGTTGCTCAACGCTAATTTTAAAGCATAGGACTGAAAAACAGTTTTTTAAGCGCCAGTAATAAAACAGAACCCACATGAGCTCTCTGAAAACAAGTCCTTGGGGTGAATCAGCAGCAGCTCTTGTTTTGCAAAGCACAGTCTGGCTGGTGAAGATTCCGCTGGTTTGCACAGCAACACCAGGACCTGCACTTCTGTGGATCCCTACTAAAGATGACTGGTGGAACCATGTTGTGTTTGGAGACATCACTCCAAAGCTTGAAATTACTCTTCTGAGAGCAAAGCAAAGAGGGACAGCAAATATGCTCTTTTCTTGTCTGATGTTTGCCCAACTGAAACTGCGCCGTTCTCAGCCACTCCACTCCCCAGATTTCTTAACGCCCTCAACCCAGTATAAACCAGGTTGCTCTTGAGTTTCTTACACAAAACCAACCACATGTGCAAACAGTAAAATCCAGAGCGTCACACACTGACCCGGTGAGTCACTCATTTCTGCCTGCACTTCAGGTGTACATCACCAGCACAGGAATGTGACTGGTTTCCCTCCTGCACTGGCTGTAACCCAGGACCATAACTCTGCTCAGATCAGTGGCACTGCACCTGGGTATCCAGGAGAAAGAGAGTTTTTATCCCTCAGCATTACACCTGCAAGCCTGAAAGCGTTAATTCCTCCAAAACACCATTTCCACCCACACTACTGTTTGTGACTCACGTTTGCTTCGCTACCAAGTGTGGGAAGGTCAATGCATCATCTACCAAGGGTTACACACCCATGGAGCCCATATTTACCCAGGTATAAAGACCCCTTCCAGACTGCCACATGGTGACATGATCATCCAAAATTGCTTCCTCATTCTCTTTCTGACTTGAACAGTCATCCAGAAAAAGGAAAAACACCAGCTCCTAACAACCACTACTGCAGACCACCAGTAAGAGGACACAGGAAAGAAAGAGGAAACTCAGACATAAGTGGAGACTTGCTGATGCTGAACAATAAAATCCCGACAGTTTATGCCCACTGCAAGTGGGGAAAAAAAGAGAAGAAGTTAGAGCTTGTGAAAATATAGCTCTGTAAAGCTGCCAGTGTTAATGTCCCTGACAGCTTCAGCTGATTAGCCACACCAATGCTGTTCATGCAAATCAGGGGAATATGCGGCGTTTTAAAAATATTCCTGCAATCATGAATTGATATTCACGATATTTCTTAACCTGTGTTCTCCTCTCTCTCCCCTACATCTCCACCCACTTCTGAACTTTTCCCTCACCTCTTCCCTAGAGCATACCAGCTAAATGCCCAGCATGTAATCTATGTGGATGAGCAAGTAATTTTATTAATTAATCCAGGAAGCTGGGTATTGCAATATTTTTCAGGCAGTTTCTTTCATCAGAAGGCTGGCTTTCAGTTTATTTTCTGCATCTGTGTAAGAGTACAGGGGAACAAAGTGAAAAGACAAGTCAGCTTCACTAGAGAGCACAGGCTTGTTGTCCAAAGTGAGCAGCTCCCAACAGCCAGATCCAAGCCACTGAAAGAAAAAGAAATACTCTTTTTCGTTTACTTTAGTGGGCTTTGGATCAAATTTGTAGGCTTTACTAACTCTGCGATGTTATAAAACTCAGTTTTGCAGAATCAGAGTGAATTACTGATGCCCACTCCCACTTTAATATTTGTCTTAGTCTGATAAAAACATGATGTCCCATGATTTTTTTTTTCCTCATTTCTTCTTTTTTGAAAATACATTTTGATTATGCCAAAAGGGCAAATGGCCAGTTTAACTGACTTGAGCCTTTGATCCTCATGAGTTACTTGTCTCTTCAGCAAGGTTCTCATTTGAAGTGCTTTCAGCACCTGATTTATTAAGAGTCGGGTGGAGTTAGGCTGTTTTGCAATTCCTGAGAAGCTGATAATAAATCTGATGCTCATATCACAGGTGGTGCTGATATTTTAGCTGGACTGCAAAAAAGTTCATAAACTGAAACAAATGTTTCTATATTGATGCTTGCATCCTGGCGTCCAGAAAGTGACTCGTGTTGTCCATTCTGGTGGACATTTTGCCTTTCATAGGTTTCCTCCCTGATTACTCCACAATTCGATCTTTTACCTGTCTTCCCTTCATATTATACTCATAAATTTTATTTTAATAAAAATAGGTGTCTAACAGGCATAAACAAAAAATGCCAAAAAAAAACCCCTTTATTCCTTTTCAAACCTTTTGCACATTTTGTTTAAACCAGATGTTTCCCTGACTTGTCATTGTGATGAAAGGAAACCCAATATTCCCTCTGCTTTCCAGTGCAGAGCTGCAGAAACAAGGAGTGACAGAGGAAGAGCAAGAACCATCTTAACTGGTAGGTGATTATTACAGCTGGAAGAGAAAGAGCGAGGACACATGCTGATGGTGGGAGCTCATGTATTTGAACATTCTTGTTACCTTTTTTCTCACAGTCTAAAATAATTTTAAAGACTGCATCTGTGTGATTCAATACCCCAGCTGAAACAAAGTCAAATAAACTCCACCCACCTGTTAGGCAACATTCTGCAAACCCAGTGTTAATGTCACGTTCCTAATTATATTTCACTTCTCGTGTTACATTTTTGCTATGATCCTGTCTTCACTGAAAGCAGCTTTCATCTTAAACACAGTTTTTCTCTCTTTCAACTCCCCATTTACCCACCCCAACCACCATTCATTATGCACAGCCGGGTAATAGCTCCGATTTTCATGGATAATCTCACTCCCAAATCATTTACAGTACAATATTAATTATATGTTTTCTTTCAGGCTGACTCACCCTCGACTCTCTCAAGCTATGCTTAGTTTATAAAGCCATCACAAATGGTATGATACACTTGAACAATTGCTGAGAGCCTTGTAAAGCTTCTTTACTGCCTGGAACAAATCAAAAATATATTTCTTCTCCTTCAACAAATTGCCATGTTGTCTTCAACGTGAAGGCAATGTGAGGCTACAGAGACAATGCACATGATCAATAAATATTTCATTCCTCTATCCAGAAGGTGTCTTCTGCCTGGCCAGCTCAAAAACTGGATCCTCCACAGATCCAGCTGCTCGTTCAGCAAAGGACACAAGCCTGTGCTTAAAATTATGTAGGTGCTAAAAGGATCTTACACATAAACAAATCAAGTATTCGTTAGAAGCCTTCCAATAGATCAACAGTCCCAACATAAGCATTTCAAAAGGGTCTTTACCTTTTAGGGCACTGGTGATTTCCTTCTCCAACACTACTCCCCTATTATTTTGAGGTAAATATGACACAGATACAGGAGCAAGAGTCATAACTGAAGAGAGTCATCACTCCTCTTGAGGAAGAAGTGTCCCTGTTTCCAACTTTTCCCACACTTTTCTCCTGTCTTTGTCCCATGGTATACTCAAGGAACCAAAATAAATAGGCATATTGGTTTCCTTTTTTGGGTAAACAGTGCTGCATGGATGTGCTTCGAACGTGAAACACAAGCTTTGGTCATGAAGACATAGGATCTAAGCATGATGTGTACATGGACCACAGAGCACTTGGGAAAACCAGTCCAAAGTGCCTTCCCCAGATGTAGCCTGCTGATGTAGAATTCGGACTTAAACAGGGAAGGAGACCTTCTCCTGCACTGCAGACATAAATCTTTTCTCAACATCGCTGGAAAAGGCTCTATGGCTTACATAGGTGAGACAGCTGTGAGGAAATGCAGGGGGATTTGCTATGGGAGAGCTTGTCCAGTTTCCTGCCCACAAAAAGATGACTTTAAAGTTGATGAGCATCTTACTGCACAGATGGCAATGAAATCATTACCTTCTCCTTCCACGCTCATCTCCTGTGTGCCAGAAACACAGGAAAGAGATAGGATCACCCAGTATGTGCTTCTTTATGTTCTTTCTCCTCGGTGTTTTTGGGCTTGGTGTGGTTTTGCTTTGGTAGCCAACTGCATTTCCTTGGATAGTTAAGATACTCAAGGCATTTCCTAACACTAAGCTCCTCTCTTCTTAGCACTAAGCCATAGCTAAACCTCTTTTTTTCCACTTTGCAAAGCTGCATGTAGCTGAGGGTTTGAGAAATCTTAAATCTTACTCTCACTAATCACTAACGGGTTCCAGGCTAAGAACGCCAGTCTCACTGATTTGGCAAAAATTTTACCTTACACCCATGATTTACTCCCCAGCTGTCATCATCTCATTACCCAGGAGCTGCATGAATCTATTATAGCTGTTCTCAAAGCAGATAATTTGTGCCTCTATATCAACGCCCAGATGCCAAAATGTTCTCAAGGAGTGAACTGCGCTTGCATCTGCAGATCTGGGACCAACCGGCCTTTCCAGAACAAGCCAGTGCAGCCCCTGACCTGTTGTGACTGGCACCCGCCTTTTATAGCTGCAAGGGACCAAGATCGTAGGCAAAGATTATTCAGATAAGCGTGTCCTGGCTACAGTTTGAACATAGTTGTAGGGATGTGACACCGGAGTTACAATGGCACTTATCTCCTCCCCCAGGCTCTCCTCTGCAGGAAAAAAAGTCTCTGGGGACCAGCTAATCCGGCTGGAGGACAGATTTGCACCAACAGAGCAGGGGCCAGCAATCCAGAATGAAAATATACATCTTCTCCTCAATCTGTGTGCTTGTGCTGATGCGATTGCAGGCACCAGGTACAGGTGGTCCAACATCTGCCCTGCACTGCAACCTGGCTGGGGACGGGACGGCAGCTTTGGCTGAGTCTGCAGCTGAATTCACCAGCTCCGAAGAGTACGGTTTGTTGGGTTTTTTTTCCTAGAAGAAAGTTTTAGTTCCGTGATTTTCACTGTTTTGTTAACAGTTGTAAAGAGAAGCGGGAATGCTTGCAAGTGTTGGAGACCTAACATGACAGAATGCAACAGCCTTTCAGTGTCTCAGTGGTCAGCTGTGTAAATTAGTAGCTAGACCGTTTTACAAATGTATATTATTTACCCAGCAGATGCTGTTACGGTCTCTTGTGTAAATTCATAATTAGACTATGTACCGCTTTGTGAAAATCCTTTAATAACAAAGGTGCCACTGGGTGCTGAAATAATTAAATCAGCCCATTTGAAACAACACTCGTTCACCACTTTGACTCGGGTGATATAATATTACGCATTCCTGTAAAAACAGCCAGAGAAATTGAGAATAATCAGCTACAAAACATCAGATACAAGGGATAATGTTACCCATTCAGTAGCTTTGGGTTTGGCATGAGTCTAGCGTCACAGTTGAAAAAGTTGCAGCCAACATAGCAAGAGCACAGACAAAGAACAGATGATCCATCTCCTCTGCCATCTATCACACACAGCATTGCCAACTCCAGGGCTTTACCAGCACTGACATTTAAAACAAAGTATGTGTCAACCATATTAAATAATATACCAAGCTGTGGGTTATTAAGTGTGGGGTAATTTGACCACAGCAATTAAACTGAGATTAAAGAATGATAAAGGCAATGTTACATGCACTGTTCAGTGGGTTTTTTTGGAACATATGGAGTCCTGAGTATTTCCAAGTGTGAAAGCCACATCAGATATTAAGGCGCATGTCGGTGGCAATCAACATCCTCCTCCTGCGCCCTTCCCCCCGTGAGATGACGCTTTCACATGGCAATAGTTTTCATTCTGCATATATTCAACCAAGGAAACATCTTCTGCCTTGTTCTCCAGACTGCAGCCCAAGGGACGTGTTAGCGAAGCAATAGTTTAACGTGGCAGCACACTAAAAACACACGATTTGTCAGACTCTCTTGCAAGGCCACAGTGAGCGGGTAACCCGTGGACGGCCACTGTGCTCACAAGCCACGGACTCACTGGCAAACAGTTAATTTTCAAGCCAATAAGCCTGGTGAAATACCTGTTTTTTCCTTCTCAAAGGGTTTTGTGATTTGAGTCTAATGGGGGATTTGCACATAACCATCTTTTCCGCACCCGGGAAAGCAACTGTATTCAGTCCAGTCAAGTTAAATCCACAGAAAACTAAAACCTAAAAGGCATAAGGCAGCTCATCAGCAATCTGCTCTCACATCGTGTCTGCAGGCATTTCCCCTTCCAACAGGGTGGCCAGACAGAGCAGCAGTCAAGACCCCAAGTCTACAACAGCCAACAAAAGGGGCATTGGAAAGGCAGGGTTGGAATTTCCGATGTCTGACCGTATTCCTGGAAGTATTTTATTATTTAGAAGAAAAGACAAACTTATAATTGAAGGTGAACTCACATGCCCAAATTACAGTTACCAAGCATGCTGTGAAAATGTCCTCGGGTAGCTGGGGAACGGACTTGCTCAGCAACCGCAGCAAGCATGGGTCAATTATAACGCACCTAGCTTTAATGTGCACAAATAAAAATCCTAATAAAATGATTGAAGCTCATAATCCATTTATAAACAATGTCACTTAGGATGATCCTGATGGAGAAAGCCACCACAGTGCTCCTCATAAATACCTTAGCCTTCCCTCTTTAATATTTCCAGGTGGCTGCCTTCGGGACATCTTTGAAAATTTCAAGTAAACAACATTTCTCTAGTATTTGCTCACCTCAAACCAGAACTATTCAGGTATAGTAAGCAGACAGTTTTGAATATCCATCTCTAATTTAAAAGTCATCTTTTCCAGGGGAAAAAAAAAAAAAGGCAGCAGATTGGTAAAGAAAAATCTAAAAATAGCTACAGCATTAAAGAAATATAATGCAACATTCTAGCAAAATATATATGCACGGAAATACACACATTGAGGTAAGAGAACCTCCGTTTAGAAGTGCCAAAAGAACCCTTAAAATATTCCCAGGACTCAGTGAAACATAAATGAGGAAAAAAAAATTAAAGTCCTCTGGAAATAACTGCGATACAAAATGGTCCACAATTGCTAAAAAAAAACCAAAAAAACCCCAAAAAACCAAAACAACAAACCACGAACACATACCCAGACCTGATAGGATATTGACATTGCTAAAAACGTAAACAGCTTACCTCTTATTTGAAGGCCTTTATGCATATTAAAAAGAAGGCAATTCTTGCATACCTTTCCCTACTTGCTTATCTGTAAGCACATAAGTAGTTCTGTTGCAATAAACTAGGCTGCTCATATTCTTGAAGATGAGCACATATTTCATTCAAAAGGAAGAGGAAAAAAGGGAGAAAAAAGGAAGAGGAAAAAAGGGAGAAAAAAGGAAAGCTTTTTGAAACATGGAAGATAGCTCCATTGCAGTGATCCCAGAGGAAGGAACTGTCAACACAAGCCCAGTATCTGCACTAAAAACAATTCCAAAATGCTAATAAAATTGTTGGAATTATAGATTTGTACATTTTAATGTCCTTATCCAATGTATAACACAAAATGTATGCTCTCTACATTCCATTTCTCTTGTAATTTTCTTCGTCTTTCAATGCTACATCAATATAATTCTTTTTCTAATGATATCCATTCTATCTTCTGAATTTAACTTCTCTGGATCTTTGAATACACTCCCAATACTACACACCACTCCATTATCCCCAAATGGAATTTCCAACAACCTATAAATTTACTTTAAAAGAGATGATCCTAATGTGGAATAAACTGCATTTACCCCTTCCGAAGACCAAATTTATTCTAAGAGAAGCGCACAGAGACCAGAATGCAGTGGCCACAGAGACCTCCAAGCCCAAGTCAGACAACCAGACAACTTTTTCCTCCTCTGAAAGCTCCCTTTGGGCTGGGCCATAGCGTGAATCTGTGAGACAACGAGTATTATTAATAAGGCCTCAGTCAGAAGAAATGGTCTCAGAAGTGAAGTTGACTCATCATTATTCAGAAGAATTTCTGAAGCCTCCAGGGATGTCCGGGCTGGTCCTAGACCTCAGACTCTACAACACCCAGGCCATCTCAGGGCCACAAAAGCCCAACCAACAAGGGCATATCACGCAGTACCGGCTTTCTCAAGTTGCCCAAAGGGCAGCTCTTTCAAGACCTGGGCAGCAATTTTTATTCTGTTATAAACTATTTGTCTTTGCCATTTGCCACTAGCATTAGTACAGGCACATATTTTTTCTCATTATTGATTATTTCTATGCCCATAGACCATGAGAATGAAATAGAATACAGTAAAATAAAACAGACTTTAAAATACTGGACTTGAAAAATGTTCTCTCTACTGTAATAACAAATGCCAAATTTCATAGCACCTTATTTTTAATAACTGAGCTATAAACCTCTCAATAATGAGTCTTGTAATGAAAACTCTAAGCCTCCCTTTAGTGCTGTAGCCTGAACTTGCTGCTAATATCAGGTATTTTTATGTTACTTGATTATATCTCAGAAAAATGACTGCTGGCAGCACAAGTCCTGTTTCGTTAGAGACACTCTTAAATATTCCATTGTGATATTGTAGCTGAGAACTAAAAGAAAGAAGAGGGAAATAGAGTGAAAGAAAGAATGAAGAGTAAAACTAAGGGAGGAGGGGAAGGAGGAGAGAACCATGTGCAATGGGTGACAATCCTGACCTGCCATTTGAGTTTCTTTTACTGTTTTAACCGTACCCACGGAATGTTGAAAGCCTACATGATTTCCTGCATAAATAACATCTAACTAACCCCCAGCTGTGTTCTCTAGAGAAGCAGGAGAGGACACAAGAAAAAGGGCAGTAGCTGGTCTTTTCCTGAAAGTTTTTTTAGAAATACAAGGTGCAAACCAGAAGTATTGTATCTATTTTTTTCCCTTTAAAGAGTAAACCCCAAATCTTTAAAACTTTATACTAAAATGCTGTTGAGTATTTTCTTGCAGGTGCAGCTACATGCTGAGTGTCCCAAGGACACACTGACGTGTTCTCTGTTCTTCTGTTAGTCAGTGGGAGCTGAGGCCATTTCTACAAAAATCCTGCATTTCAACAAGCGCTTTCAGTTAACAGCAGCATTTCTAAAGAGTGAGATATGATAAAGGGAATCCATAAGGCACTTAGAATACACTGTACGACTAATTATTGAAATGTGCAGACATAATCCTTTGACCTTGAAAAAGGTACAAGTATTTGTAAATATACTTATGAATGGCACATGGTTGCAACATGATGACAAACAATATTAAAACTTGTAAAAGGATGGACATTCAAAGAGGCTTTTTTGCATGTGTAGAAACTGTACATTGTTTTCCTTGCTAGCGTTCCAGGCAGCGCTGTGCATATGCAGTTAATCATGTCTTTGTTTATACAGACACATTACAATTACATTCGAGTTTTCCTAACTCTTCCACATTTAAATGAGAACCATAATGTTTACCAGAACAGAGAGCCAAATGCTGTCCTGTAAGGAGAGAAAACACAAATCCTGTGGATCTTGTCTCAGCTACAAGATGAGGAGGCATTAATTACATGACTTTATAACCCTAATCTCTCAAACATACTTTTTAGCACTGTTCTCTCAAAAACTTCAGAATTTAGCCCACTTGCCCCTCAAACTGCTTAGGAATACTAAATTTTTTGCACTGTAGGAAGCTTCCTCCTAACTTGAGCAGAGCCAAGATTGGACCCAAAGCAAGCTCTGTCCTCGGCCTTTGCATCCAGACCATTCTGCATTTCTGCCAGTCTTCGGGGACCAAAAGTCAGCAACATCCATACCCTCTAAAGACAAGCACTCATCTTCCCAAACAACTCATTGTTCCACTTTCGTAGCCCAAAGATGCTGCGGAAGTAGGAAAGAACACTAAGGAGACAACGAGTAGAAATAAGATGACCATTTTATATATCCAATCTCTACCAAATTCCTCTTGGGAAAGACCTCAAGAAATATTTCTGCCAGGAAACGTAGCTTCACGAGAGGGGAATGAGCTTTTCATACACCCACACTGACAAAATACATATTCGTGTGGTTGCCCCTCTGGCAGAGTACCAACTCGGCACAGGTTGGTTTGTTTAAAAACCAAAACAAAAAAGTAAAATACTATTTTTTTCCTTGCGAAGAAGTGAGAGTAAATTAATCACTGATATAAGAAGGTCTATGCAAAAATGCTTTCAGCAAGATGCGTGTTGCATCCCCCAGTCAGACAGCCCCATTAATATGGGTGAAGGTGAACCATCTGCCAAGGTGAGCCGTTGCCTCAGAGTTCCACGGTAAGTATGAGCATCACACCCTTTGCCACAAGGCAAGTACTTCACAGGTGTATTCTAGGGCAAGAGCACCGAAGCAGAGAACACAAGAGCATCACTCTTAAACAAAGCTTTTGTGGTTACAGAACAATTATAAGAGCTTTCACAAAACTGCACTGTTTTATTAAGCAGAAAAAATCTCATCCATGATGTTGTGCAATAGCAATACCCACATGTGACTGAAGTATAGCCACTATCTTTTTTTTTCCTTTTTTTTTTTTTCTGATAGCTTTAAATTGCTTGTTCTTTATGTTCATTGGCAGTCCTGCTAAAATGTATCTTTACAACCTATTGTCTTAGGTAAGATTATATCAACAGCTCCAGATGGACCACTTTTAAAAATAAATTCTGCTTTCCCTTATCATTGACAGGAATCACATTTACATATTCTCCTGGTGGAACTGATAATGCACCAAATGATTAATGTGCCTCGATGTACTGATACCTGTAGACTGTTTGATCAATGTCTTGCAAAGAAAGTGTCTTTCATTTAGTATGCTCAGAGTCCAAAAACACCCCGTGATTAATGTAACTAAATGTTTGGGGTCAGCTGAAGCTACAGTTCTTGTTCCTGATTCAATATCAAACTAAAGACAGGTCACAGGAGAGTGGATTAGTCGTGTGAAGAAAAAGTCTGAGCGTGCAACTTCAAACTATCTCCTGAAGGGAAGCTACAGAAGAGTTTGAGTATTTTTTAGTTACTAGTACAATCATCTGCACCGTTTTTCACCTCGTTGTTAAACAGAACAGCCCAACATGCTAAGCCTTTTAATGCCAGGATATTTTCAGTATAAAAATAAGTGGGTTTGATTCAGTCCTTGGCATTGAAGTTTGGATTTATTCAGATTTATTTATTACAGTTAGTGAACCATGAAAATCCAAGTCTCTGAAGTTATTCCCCAAAGAAAGCACTTCTTACAGTTGGAAGATAACAAAATGTGTAACGAACACTAGACCTTCTCCTAGTTTTACTTGATCAGCTGGAGTAATGCTGACAATTTCTGTTTGTTCTTACAACAGCTGTTTGGTGTCTCATTAAAAATGGATGGGAGACGGAAGAAGCAGAGGGACCTGCTGAGGGATGGCTTCCACTCCCACCAGCACTCCTTTGCTCTTCTCCTCAAATGTGCAGGAGGTATAAGAGCCATTCAGCCAACCAGGGCAAATGTCTCCTCTTGCCACCCTGCCACCTCTTTTCCCACCTTCGCCTCACTAGGAGGCAAGAAAACAGGCCAAGGAAAGAGCCTTAGATGGACGTGTCAGCAAGCTCCTTACATGGGGAACTTGGTTGCCTTGGGCTGTCTTTGTGGTCACAGAATGTCCTTGAAATTAAGTTAGATTGATCCAGGCCAAAGTATAGCACGCTGGCAACAGATAAAAACATCTCGTGGGACATACACAGGTCTCAAATGACTACTGGTCCCCAGGAGAGTGAAGGTGATGTGCAGCTCCCTTAGTCCCACCTGCTGCTGCACAGCACCTCCCTCTCTTAAGCTCAGTACTGGCTTTCCACTCTGTAAACACAAATGAGTAAATACCATTTACGCTGATGCTATGTCCTTTCGGTGACTCATGTCCTCAAGCTTTTAAATAAGACCTCTACAACATCAGCTGGGAACTGTTTCCTGGGACTGACTCACACATGGCTACTGAGACGACCAAAACCTCTCTGCTATCAGACCAGGCAAAAGTCAAGTGTTGGGCTCCTGTGGATAAGACAGCCCATGAAAAAATAAAACGCAATGCTGTACTAGTAAATATGCCAGGAAAAAGGAAGAAGGAAGAAATCATCACGTTTTCTAATCCAAACGTAATTTCTCTCTTCATTAAACAATAAGCTATGTTGATACAGAGATTTAGGGCTGAACTGTACCTACCCTCTGCGCAAATCTGCTTGGGAAGAGGTACAACAGGGAGAGCTGTTCCTCTCCTCCGTGCACTCACCAGGGGAACAGAGGTCTCGTTCAGCTGCCACTGCTCCCTCCACCAGGTCCAGCCTGTGGTCGGCAGAGCAGAGCTGACCTCAGGAACAGTCCCCTCCAGCCCACCCCATTTTCTGCCATGGGTACTCTGTCGGTGAGAGTGGAAGTGACAGCAAACGTTAGAGAATCATAGAATAGTTGGGGTTGGAAGGGACCTTCAAAGCTCATCTTGTCCAACCCCCCTGCCATGAGCAGGTTCATCTTCACCCAGCTCAGGTTGCTCAGAGCCCCGTCCAGCCTGACCTGGGATGTCTCCAGGGATGGGGCATCCACCACCTCCCTGGGCAACTTGGGCCAGTATTTTACTACCCTCATTGTAAAAAATTTCTTTTTGACGTCTAGCCTGAGTTTCCTCTCCTTTAGTTTAAAACCATCACCCCTTTTCCTATCATAACAGGCCCTGCTAAAAAGTCTGTCGCCATCTTTCTTACAGGCCCCTTTTAAGTACTGGAAGGCTGCAATAAGGACTCCCCAGAGCTTCTCTTCTCCAGGCTGAACAACCCCAACTCTCTCAGCCTGTCCTCCCAGCAGAGCTGTTCCAGCCTCGGATCATTTCTGGGGCTCCTCTGGCCCCTCTCCAGCAGCTCCATGTGTGTCCTGTGCTGAGGACCCAGAGCTGGCCCAGCCCTGCAGGGGGGTCTCACCAGAGCGGAGCAGAGGGGCAGAATCACCTCTCTCGACCTCCTGGTCACGCTCCTTTTGATGCAGCCCAAGATATGATTGGCTTCTGGGCTGCAAGTGCACACTGCCGGCTCACGTCCAATCTTTCATCCACCATTACAGCACCTCAAAAGCCCAAGAGATTAATCCTCTGACCACCCTTCACACACCACACAGACAGTGCCTTGTCAGCATACAGGACATATCCCAAACTATACCCAGCCCCACCGATCCAAAAGCCTCTTCCCTACTCCATGCTGCTTCTTACGCCATTGAGTGGCCTCCCTTGCGGCCGGGCTTCACAAGGCAATTAGTAACAGGGGAGATGACATCATCTCATATGCAACACCTGGCAAAAAAGAAATGGTGAGGTCCACCCTGAAAATTGCTGGTTAGCAATGTAATTAATCTTATAGACCACAATGATCTCAAGAGTAAGGTAATAAAAGAGCAGGTAAGGAAACATTACTCAGGAACTGTCGCTCCTCTCCACGTGTCCTCAGAACTGCCTAAGACACCACTGAAAGTGTAGCCTGGACCTCAAATTCCTGTGTTGCAGATGAGCATCTCTGCCAGCAAAACCCAGCTTGCGTCTTGCTGAAATTGCCAACTGACAAGGACTTCAGCCATGACTCTTCTGAGAAGCTGATACATTCACATATTGCGTAAAGGAGAACGATAAGCCTGGTACCAAGCTTACACTTGCGAAATGTGATCAGCCTCAGCAGCACCATTTCTGACTTTCCTTACAGCCAACAAAAGTTTCTGGGCCGCGTCCTGAGCCCCACTGCGGTGATGCACAGGACATTCATTACCCTCTAACGTTTTCCTTAAACACCACTTTATAATTGCACTGTGGATTTACAGCATTATAACTGACAATAGCTTTCAGCTTAAAGAAACTACAAGAGGGTCTGAGATTGTATTTATTATTCAAGAAATACTCAAGACTAATAAACGTATCCTTAGTACTAATACAGCTGCAAAAGTTAATGCATGAAAAATAACTATTATGAAAAGTATTATCAATGATTTTAGGAATAACGTACATGCATAATGAATGAATTTTGCCCAGGGGTAATAGCTTGCATCTTGGCCTGATTTAGTATGGAGAAACTCTGCATTATAATGAAAGGCAGAATTATCACATAGTATAACTGCTAGCTTTATCACTGCTTGGTAGGATCCTAAAACTGTCATCGAAATGTTAAAATTACACTCACTTAAATGATCTCCGTAATACAAAACTATGTGCATGTGGATTTATTGCCCTCAGAATAAAGTGAACAGTTTCACCATCCCTGATTTGTAAAATGTTAATTATTCTGCTATAAAGATATACATCAAAATAAAACAAGATGGCACTTTAAAAGAGAGCAGGCTTGACGAAGAGACTTTACCAAATATGCTTTCTCGATTTAAAGCATGGATGAAATGATGTATTTGTCATTTGAAAGGTCTGAGGTTTTCCTATTGAATTTCTCAGGTATTTTTGTAAGTGATGCTGGCTTAGGCTACTAAGGCATAAAGGATTTTTCATTTCTGAGAACTGGATTGGACTTTTTCCCGCCCCCCCCCCAAATGTCACAGTAAGAAGTTAAATGTGACTTCCTTGCTTTGGAAAGAAGTTCAAGCTATACAGTACAATCGCTCCCTGAGGAATGACTTAGGAGTGTATCTCTCTTAAGAGAATAACTCTGTCTCCACATACTCAAATAAAATGGAATAATAAAAAGGAGTTGCTTTACCAACAGATGTACTGGCAAAAAGAGTGAATGTAGCATACACACTGTTATACTTAAGTTTAGCGTAGACAATACACGCTCTGCACAAACCATTACATCTCTAGTGAGGTTCTGCTACTATGTTGGAGATTCTATTGCACATTGTCAGTAAACCTGCTTTTCATCATCAAATACCATTTAATTGCATACAATGAGTCTTCTTAACGCACAATATAGCGATGTTTTCAATAACTTGGGCCATAGCAGATTATATAAAATATGAACACTGTGTTATTCATCAAAACCTTTCTCCTTATACTTCACCCTTACCAAAGTTATTAAAAATATTTGTTAGAAATAATAAATCTGATCTAGCCTCATCTTTACAGAGACTTCAACGTAGCCTTTAAGGTCCTGATTCTGCAAGGATCCCTCAACCTTTCACATTCCATTTTAAGGTCTTAGGTTTTTAAGATCTTTCATACTCGTAATTCAGCAAACACAAACATCTGCAGATACGAAGACCAAAAATAATAGCTGATACACTAAGTGCCTTCCTCCATTTTATGTGTTAACAAATTTAAGTCATTTTATAATGTTGAAAAACTTATAATGCAATATATATAATGTGCTGGGAAACTGGGGAAGGAGACGCATGTATGTGTGTATAGTTTGCTTGTCTAGTAGAAACAAAATAGTGATAAAATTAAAATAATAGTTGACAGGGGAATTCTTACATTACCAACCTCAGTAAAATCCTGGAGGAAAGGTCAATCTGATAGAATATTACTAATTATTTATTGGTTGCTGTTATCATTATATCATCGTGCAGCCTCCAGATATATTTGCAGGGTACCTGATCCAGAGGCCACAAAGTTCTCTAATTTTTCCACCAACTTCAAAGGGTTTTCACCTCTCTGCCTTACTTTTATAGGACGGGCTACTGTGAATCCGCGAACAGGTTGTAAACTACTCCTCAACTCCATCCTAGTCCAAGTAGGGTTTACCCAATATCCTCTAACAGGAAATATTTCGCCTCCAAAACGAACTCAGTTCTGTTGCAACTCAACAGAAATGCTATCCTTTTTCACAAAATGCCCAGTTCTATAAAGTCCAATTACATTTCACTTTTTTAAAAAAAGAAAAAAGGTAAGCGTCTCTGCTGTATTCATCTCAGGCAAATTAGTTTCTTCAAAAACACATGAGTATATTGGGAGAAGCACTTGGCAATGATTGCTGAAGAAGGTTGCGTGGGGTACATCTCCTAAGACATTGAAGAATGGAAGCAAATGGGAGTGAATGAACAAATTAATGATTAAGGAAGATTTTTTATTTATTTATTTATTCTGGAAGCTCTGTCCAGCTTGGCCTCCCAGGTTCGAGCAATCTTTCACTGTCAACGTATGCCACGAGATTGATTCAATTAAGATTAGCGGCACTAGAGAAAAAAAGTGGCATGGTTTACTTTTGATTAGTATTGTCTTTCCTCCCATCTCTCAGTGGCTGTGACCCCTACAACCAAGATAGTTTAAATATATTAGATAATGAAAGTAAATCATTTGTCCAGTATGTATAAGCACAAGAGGAAACAAGCTTAATCGCCACTTATATTTTAGATGCTTTTATATCTTTGTAAGGATTCTCCTTTCCATTTCACTCACTGAATTTAATTTACTTATGATTAACTCTTACTCCTATCTAAAATAGCGGCAATGGTACAGTGCTAGAAAAAAGGGGCAGGGTGATGAATACAGTTTACTGCATGAAGTAGTGTAATTCCCAATATAATTACCTTTGAAGGTGGATTAGTTTCTATCCCTCCTGCATCTGAAGTGCTTTAAGAGTATATAAAGGACACTTAGTTCCCATATCACACATTAGCAGGTAGATTACATTTGAAAATCAGCTAGATATTCAGAGTATTCATCTCCCTGCTGTCACTAGCATGGTCTACATTTTCTGCTGGTACAAATGGGATAAACTGTCTTGAAAACAATAGAACCAGACAGACTTACAGTAGATGAGAATTTGACTGAAAACCTGGGGTTTTTTTCCTTGCATCTGAATGAAGAAGGAAGCTAATTCTCATATTAGTCATTCTAGAGGAAAATTTTATGGCATTTTTTCTATTTTTCAGAGTCTCCTAGGACACAGAAAGATGAAATCACTTAAACCAGACAGATATCTGGTAACACAGATAATAAGGGGCAAAGGAAGACCATTTGCTAGCGTGGTTATGTTTTTGTCATTGTATAAAAAAAGCTTCATTCAATTCATCAGAATATACCATAAATTTAGTACACAGTGTACATATGTACAGTGCCTATACATTTCTAGAGCTCTCTCTAAATTAAAGGTTAACTAATACATTTATTTTAATTAAACGCAATCAGAAAGAACAAAATCTCTAACTATCATAACACGAAAACTCTGCAGACTGATAGTAACAAACAGGAGCTTTTAGAAACATTGTCTTGGCCAGCAAAGACCTGATTCTGATGCAGCAGGGGAGTTTCTCGTGACTTATGCTAAGATCGCAATCACGGCACAAAGGTTTACTTAGTAAAAGGTACTTCTTTACACTCCCAGTGTTTTATAGTAATACACATAAATCACAAGGTTTTTTCCTGAGTTACCTGGGGAAGGATCCTTGTTTGGATCCACACCAAATAATACTGGTGGAGGGTTGATGGGTAAAGGACACGAACATAGCCTTTTATCTTTGCCCCAAATTCATATTCCAAACCAGTCTCAGCAGTGAGTGTAATGAAATCAGAAGTCTCAGTTCAGTCCCTAGTGGCATTAGTTCACATTATAAAATCATTACACATCATTTGACAATGTTGTGCACTGTTAGCACAGAGAAGAACTTGTTCTGTGTCTCTGGGGGGGGTGGTCCCCACAGAAAAGATCAAGTTTGTGTGTGATGAGGAGGTGCAGCGCGGAGTGCAGCTGGCTGGTTGATAATGAGCACTTTGATGTTCAGCGTTTTTAGTCCCTTAACACTCATCAAGACCAATATTTGTCAGAATACAAAGAGGGAAAAAAGTCAAATTGTTGTTTTCTAAAAGGGCAACTGAGTAACATTTACCTAGTACAAGTTTAAAGGGAAATTCAGATGTTGGAAAATACATGGAATCTATTAAAACACCTTTGTCTATTGCTATGCAAAACATCTTTGACTATTGCCATGCTGGAACTTCAATGCGGAAACGTGGCTGTTTTCCTATTTCTTTTCTTTTTTTTCCTTTTAAAGGCAGATTTACAGCATCACATCTGATCTCATACACTTGTCACCGTGATACTCTCCGAAGGCCCTGAAAGACAATGGATTCTTCCAAGTCAAGCAAAAGAGCAAAAGCTTGCAGACTTGGTGTCTAACTACGTGTCTGGGGGTACAGGAAAGCACAGAGGGAACACGCCACAGCCTCCCCAGCGGACCCCGGGCTGCTTGTAGCCCGCTTACACAAACAGCCTGTCTTTAATTACAGGGAAAGAATCCTATCTTTAATTGTAGTTGAAGAAATAAGTCTTTTTGCAGGCTACAGAGCATGTTCTTTCTCAAGCGAGATGAGCCGCAATCATAATCGGAATATAAAGCAGCAAGGACAAATCACTAAGCAGTTAATTAGCCTTGCAGTTTTAGTTAAAAGCTATGTTGCCTTTTCAGTCATGGAAAAATCAGCATTCCCAAGAGCATGGCTGGAACTATTTGGACATCCATTAGAAAACCTTGTCTCCCAGGGTCACCTAGAGCATCATGCCTGCAAAAACTAAGGATGGCAAAGTCAGGTAAAGTTGGGTGGAAGGTGCTGGTTAACTACAGCATGAGTATTTTCTCATGTGTTGGTCCCACAACAACTTAATTGATGCAAGTCAGGACCAGAAGGTTGTTCTGTGGTCCTGTCCTGTGCCCCTCCCGGCTTGTCCAGTGGGATGAAATGGCTCGGCAGGGGGTCAGGCAGGACCTCGGGCCAGGACCATGCTGGGGAAAGAGGAGAGAGGAGCACAGCAGCCCTTCTGGGACAGGTCTAACCACAGCAGAACCGCAGCCTTACTCATCTATGTATTGTACAACCTCAGTTCTGTCCCACCATAAGCACTACAGCAGTTTAAGTGGTTTACAGTGAACTGCAAAGCCTGTAGTCACATCTGTTGACAGAACAGAGGATTTGGGGTTGGAAAGCGCAGTCTGCATCTCAACGGTAGCCCTCAGCCTGGCGCCCACAACAGCCGCGGCTCAGGCCTTGAACTGTTACCTTCGGGATTTGGAGGCATTTTCTTTAAGCAAGTTGCATTTCCTTCTGTGTCATCCAGTTCTCATTTTATTTGGGCTTTTGACTCATTTTCCTTATTTTACCTGAAACCAACATGCCACGGTTCACATTTATTTTCAGGGCTAATGTTCTGATGCAGTCTCAGTACTCGAACAGCCTGGGTTTTAAATAGAACACAACAGCCGCACGATAAAAACAGGAGACCTTACAATACTAGACATGCCTTAGGTAACTATAAACAGGTTTATCCACTGTTCACTTCAGTGCAAATATTTCCAAAACAAAATTTGGGAAACATATTAAATAAATTATTGTTCCAAATTGCTCCAAGCCTCTAAACGTTTCTGCTTTAAATTGCTCCTCCTGCAGCTGTAGTTTGGAGGGGGGGAAGCGGGGGGAACGGGTCCTGGAGATATCTGGCTTCATTCACCATTCACTCTTAAATGGTGTAACAGTTTTATGGCCTTTCCCTAATGATCACCTATTGTGTGGTGGATTGCCAATCAAGGATCACTTAATGACAAAACAGAATAATTTAACCCCTATTCAAATGACAATGCCCAGAATTGCCCACGTAAATGTCTTGACACAACAGGGTCGTACAGAAAGTTTTTCAGCTGAATGAGGTAAATAACATTAACAAGCTATTATCCCACAGCTCTTCCTCACCAGCTACAAAAGACTGACCTTTGAACTTTTTCTTTGACTGATCGCCACCATTATAACATTTGTGTTAGTCATTTAAAACTGCAGGTGTAGCCACTTACAATACCTAATAAAATGCGGCGGCTTCAAGGGAGGAGAAACTCGGGCTCGCAGGAACAAAACCGCAAGAATTAGCAAGGGCATTTCTAAAGGGTTAATGTCCCGTCATTCTCCCGCAGCAGCGACAGCCCTGACAAAGTCTGTCGCTTTGCTCGCCGTGTCCCACTGGGGACAACCTCTGGCAGCAGCTGGAGACATCCCAGCGCAGGGCACCTCTGGCTGCAGCTGGAGCCAGCCTGGCACCGGGCACCTCTGGCCGCAGCTGGAGCCAGCCTGGCACCGGGCACCTCTGGCCACAGCTGGCAGCAGCAGCCCCCGCACCAGTACCGCCCAGCCCGCAGCTCCCTTGCCTTCCTCCCCGGGCTGAATTTAGTGTTCCAGGGACTCTCACCAACCATCTGGTTCTGAAGTTACTTTGAAAAAAGCCACTTGTGTTACTAAATCACGCAGGTATTATAATAAAAAAAAAAAATAAAATGGCAAACATTACAGACCTGTGTGCAAGTACCACCTAGAAACAAGTGTATGTATGCAAGCATGCCCACCAAGCCAGGGAAAGTTCACAACATCACTTAATTCAGATGACTGACCATAAGCTCATGAAAAAGATGAAACAAAGTGGTTGAGCATGATGGCAAGAGACAGGAACTAATAGGCAGGGGTCTGTAAGTACCTGCTGTTTCAGTGGGGCTCATTGGAACAGAGGTAGGAAGAGGGAAGATGGATTTTCAAATCAGGTATGACTCCTAGGGACCTGCAATAGGCCAATGGGCATTTTAGGAGCCATACAGAAACTAAAAATAGTGAATACATTATTTCTTTAAACCACAGGCTGAAGTCTAAAGAGCCGACACAGTGTACAAGGCAACTGCTCTGTAGCTTTTTCCCTGTCTCTGACAGTAAATGAGAAGCCAACTTGCAAAGCATCAACAACATGTGCAGTTCCAAGACAGCAGTGTAAGCACCTTGCGGTTTCCCTGTGAACTTTACACCTTTTTATTTTTTTTTTTTTAACGGGAACCAGCTAAAGTGCAAAAATTAGTAAAACATTATTAATTTTGACTTGAAATTTTTAAACAGAATCACTTCTGTCATTTTCTGACTCATGTGTTTACTTCCTAAACACATTCAAATTATTTGATTTCACTGGTTTTCAAGGAAGGTGAATTTAAAAGGCAAATCAGTACAACACAACCACTTATTGGAACCAGATTTTAAATCTGCACAGAACTTGTAAGACTTGCCTTATAAGAACAGGCACAATCTTTTGATTTATTTGGGCGGTCAGAAATAAGCCACCTACATTCCAGATCAAAGTATCAAAAAATATGATCAATTCAGTGAGAAAAGCACGCACTATGTATTTGTCCGCTAATAAATTTAAAGAAATTGAACATGGTTGTAGGTATACTGCAATTACCAAAAGAAAGTAAGTTGATCAAATAAATAGTTCACTTTGAATCATTCGTGCAGCTCTATTATAAATAATTCAAATAATGACATTATTGCTGTTGAGTTGAAAATAATATCTAATAATGTAATAACTTTTTAGATAATCAGTATGTAACAGGAGCTAATCTAATGTAAGAAGAAAATTGTAAAATAGATAAATTAAAATTATTATGGATGGCCACTAAACATCACCAACTTTAAGCAGAATTTTGGAATTCTAAGCCTATATTGTTCAAAACCCTTTTTTTTCCCCTAAGGATGCCTCAGACTGCACTCTGACCCCATCACAAGGGGCATACAGCTCTCCTCTCTTGAGAAGCTACTATATTCATATGTACATCAGTATTATGAAAAAAAAACCAAGGCTGCATGCCTAATAACCAACCAGATAAGTCCTAAAGACCTGGTCATGGAAAGCCAAGCCAGAACTGAGGACAGAGTTCCTGTCTTGGTACAGAAATGCTCAGTAATTCAAATTAAACCATCTCCCTGCAATAGCTTAGGGAACCAAAAGGCAATCAGCAGACCTGTCCTTTTTAGTCAACACTTTAAATAAAGGACTAGCCAGAAGTGGCCAGAAGTCTATGAGTCCTCAGCAGGTTATCTGAATGAGACGGTCTTTCTCATGAAAAAAGAAGACACAAATTCACCATCATGATAAACACGGGTGATAAAGGAAGAAGGAAAGAGACACTTTCTGAGAAGAAACTGGATGTGCGTTCCCAGGCAGGCACGTCACTCTGTCTGTGCTTCCTCTGCACGGAGAAAATATTGCATATGAGAGCTACCAGGGCAGCTGGGTCAGACACGGTTCCCATGCAGAACCTCCCAGCTGCAATGCAGTTAATAAATCTGGGCCTTGCTAACGTACTGCACGCTTTGATAGAGAAGCAGCTACACTGCAGTTGCAGTGTTGACTGACTCAAGACCAGGCACTTCCCACGGTTTCTGGTGTAAACGTATTGAGCTACAGTAAGGAATGGAATCCCACTGCCACTGTTTTCTTCCCAGTTAGAATTAGTTGTCTTGTGTTCAACATAAAACACACGCATACGTTCCACTAGAAATAATTACACTTCTTATAGAATAGATTGGGTACTCAAATGATTGCCTACAGTGGTCCTGCTAAAACTTGGTTAGACTTGATCTTGAGGGTCTTTTCCAACCTAAATGATTCTATGATTCCATAACTAGCAAAGAGCTGAGAGGGAAGGACAAAGACAGTTTTGAAAGAAACCTATGTGTATTCTATAGGTGGGCATCAGTTGCTGCTTTGGAATAGATATAATAGATCCATACACACAGCAGGTACATTGCAGCACTTTCTTTTAGGCAAATGAATCAAAATAGAAGTTTAAGGAAATAGCAAATATTCAAAACCAGTGAAGCTCCCAGCTTCACCATGAGACATGCACAAACCAGTCTCTCTTCTAGTGGGGCTCCCTCCATTTCCCGGGAACTCCCTGTTATGGGTTTTAAACTCTGGCGTGAACCCCCAGCACCGACCGTGGAGCCCCGCGGTGCAATGCTCCAGCTCACTGCAGGGTGAAGATACGCACCATCGCATACGGATCTGACATTGCCTTATCTCGGGCCTTTTGCCGTTGACATTTGTCACCAGTTCAAAACTTATTAGACCCACCATCTCCGTTTAAATTTACAGATACGTTTTAATTAACGGAGGGGGGGGAAAAAAAAAAAAAAGAAAAGAAAAAGTGTTTATCTCCTCCGAGCAGCGCCTGGCTTTCAAGCATCTGTTATCTCCGGTGTGAAATTCAGGCTGACAAGAATCAACGCTTCCCACCCCGAGCGGGCGGGCCCGGGAGAAGGAGCCGGAGCGGCCGCCGGTGGCGGCACCGCCGCTGCCCGCGGGAGGGAGCGGGCGGCCCCGCGCTGCTGCCGAACGACGTCCGTGCTTAAACGAGTGTGCAGAGCACATCTGCCTGCGCTCTGGGAGCTGCTCCGTGTGACCAATTCGGCGTCTGCCAGCTAAATTAATGGCGAAGAGTTTAATTGTGAGTAAACAATGCCGCGTTAAGGAGCGGTAAACACAGCAGTAGAGACCAAAAGACGGAGTGTTCAAGTCACAGATGTGGCTGCTTCGGTGCCTTAGTTAATGATCTCCCCGTCTGGACCGTGTGACCGTGCTGTCGGCAGACGGCACCGCTTCTCCTCCCCGCCCCCGCTGCCCGCGGTGGGTCCGCGCTGCCCCGCGCAGCTCCGCGCAGCTCCACCGCGGGGAGCCGCGCACGGCCAGCCACCCGGCCCACCCGCCGGCAGAGGGATGCAGATGAGAGCATCAGCTCCGGGAACTCGGAATCATAGAATCACAGAATCACAGAATGTTAGGGATTGGAAGGGACCTCGAAAGATCATCTAGTCCAATCCCCCTGCCAGGGCAGGAACACCTAGGTGAGGTTACACAGGAAGGCGTCCAGGCGGGTTTTGAATGTCTCCAGAGAAGGAGAATCCACAACCTCCCTGGGCAGCCTGTTCCAGTGTTCCGTCACCCTCACTGAGAAGAAGTTTCTTCTCAAATTTAAGTGGAACCTCTTGTGTTCCAGCTTGAACCCATTACCCCTTGTCTTACTGTTGGTTGTCACCGAGAAGAGCCTGGCTCCATCCTCGTGACACCCACCCTTTATATATTTATAAACATTTCGGTTGGAAGAGACCCTCAGGATCGTCGAGTTCAAACATAACCTAACCGACTCTAGCACTAAACCATGTCCCTAAGAACCTCGTCTAAACGCCTTTTAACCCCCTCCAGGGATGGTGACTCCACCACTTCCCTGGGCGGCCTTTTCCAATGCCTGACAAGCCTTTCTGTGAAGAATTTTTTCCTTATGTCCAATCTGAACCTCCCCTGGCGCAATTCAAGGCCTTTTCCTCTTGTCCTATGTCACGCACCCACAAACACCGAGATCTGGGCATCCTGGGTTCAGACCACTTGGGAACAAGGCCTTGGTAGGCATGAATATCTACCCAGATTCTGACTACCCTTGCGCAAGTTGCCTCAACTGTCTGCTACTAAACCCGAGGGAGTCAGAGCAGTTACTACCCCAACCATTGTGCCTTAGTTTCCTCCTTCACAAAATGGGAAGGGTCCCAGTTCATGCAAGTAGGAGGCTGTGGAGATTATCTGCAGATCCTGTGAAATGGTAAAACACACATACCAGCTGAACAAAGCATATGAGGGGAGACACCAAATTCTTGTTTACCATTTTGTTTCTCCATTTTCCCCTTACTCCCATTCTCATTGCTTATTGATTTTTGTTTCCAGCTGACATATGAGCAACAGTCTAGATTAAGACAACAGCAGCTGAAGCATCAGTAAAGTCAACATCGCTATATACCATTAAGAAACCTGCTGTTTGATAGTGCACGTTTTCCCCTGCGAGAAACACCTTAGGAAAATGCAGTCTGTCCTGGAGGGAGACTAGTACAAGGTGGGTGGGCTTCGAAAAATGCATCTCTGCATGATATCCAGTAGGAAATTCCCTTTCAAAAACAGCGAGATGAATGAGCTGTCATCAACCTACTTCATACTTTGCTTTGCAGGACAGTCATAAAACGGGGAAAGGACAGTTCTGGTTTTTTTCAACACAAGATAAAAATGCATGAAAGGTGATTGACATGAAGAAACAAAGTGTGTTTAGCTACTTGAAATATATGCTTCTGGAAGCACCGGTCTACTAGAATAACTCAGTCATGTGGTATCCTCTAGCTGCTGAAAGACTAACTACCACTTCAAAACAATTGAAATCCCTATATATTGTGAGAATAAGCTTTTAATTAATTTGCCATATTACATGTATCAACAGCTAGACAGAACTAGAGCTTAACAGCAATTTATCTTCAATCTGGTTTTGAAGCCAACACAAATATTTCTTCATTTCACCCTGCTTTTGACTCACTATATAAGTAGAAGCAAAAGGCCCAAACCACTGCTGGCATTAACATCACAAAAGGTGTAGCCTGGTTTAAATCAGTGGCACTGACTCTCCTTGTGCCAGCAATGAACAAGGATTCCTGTCTTCATTTGTGGCCTCCACAATTAAAAGAATTTGATGTAAGAATAATTACAAAGGAACTCATGAAACTCTTACTCTCAGGTGAAATGACACGGGCAAGAGCCTTGCATGGTCCTGAGGATGCATTTGACTGCAAGGCAGAGACCTTCCCCCTTTCTGGCTGAGGAAAATTAACTGTGCTCTCTCCCCAAACCTACACGCACTGTGCAACTCCACACAAAGGTTCCCACCGAAGTGCTCCCACTTCTCCTGAACACACAGTGGAACAGGAGCCTCTGGCTCTGCTGACAGCAGCTCCCTCCAACAACGCAAACCATGCAGGGGCCAAGGCTCCAGCTGGGCTTCTCCTCCTCCACCAGCAGGACACTCACCAATGCTACTAGCAGTGTAATTGAACAGAGAGAATTAAAAAACAACAACAAACCACACCACAAAAAAAAAAAAAAAAAGTCAGGGAAAAAACTACTTCCCTGCTTGTTCCGTTCAGGCTTTTCCGTTCAAATTGTCACCAAGAATATTACCAGGGTTTTGTGCTGGTGAACGCAGGCACCACCTACTTTAACTCAGCCATTGCATCAGCATTACTCAAACAGGGCTCTTAGACCAGGCTTGACGTGAGCGAGTAAACAAGGAATTCTCTCTATCTTTTTCCATTCAGCCCCATACAAGTATTAGCAAGGCGAGTCTCCAAAATCCATACGCTCAAACCTGAGGAATGGTTCCAGATAGGCTGAAATCTTAATCCGAGGCTCAAGCGAAGAGACGACCTTCTCGAGACAGCCGGACCATATTTGTATTCTCCAGTTTATTCAGTCTTCCTGTTATTATTTCATTAGCTCTTCGCTTTTTAATGAGTGTAATCCCACAACTCCCCAAGCACGCACACTACCCAGCCTGTCCCTAGAAATTATCTCCCTCTGCCTTTTACAAAAGCTCTCTCACAAACAAACCGCCCGCTCCATGCTGTACACGCATGTCCATGTAACTAACACAATTTGCCAATTTGCCAAAGGGCAAAAAACCCTAAGCTGCCTTTATTTGCCTTTGCTGCTGAGTGATCTCAGCCCCAGTGACTAAGAGTCAAGCAGCTGTTTGTGGGGAGATGCCACGCTGCAGCTAAACTCACCTCAGCTGCAAGCAGCAGAGCTGCCATCTTGCTAATCAGCTTTAATTTAGCTGTCTCACAGCTTCATAAGTAAATAAAGACTTACTTAGTGTCAGAAATATCAGTATTTAACCGTCGAGTTTAAAAAGTATGGTAATTAAAAGAGTGCCACAAGTCACAGCTCTGTGCAATCCTACCAGATTGTAGGGTTTGCCTTTTTGAACCTCTCAGCACGTTCAGAAACTTGAGTAAAACAACAAAAGGTGTTAATAGCTTTAAGGGGAGCACCATGCTGATAGATTACCCATTATGGTTATCCACTCACAGCGAAATGGCAAATAGGTTTGATCAATTCGATTTTAATGTAAAGCGGAGCTTGAAAAAAAACCAGCAATGAGCAAAGAGAAGACCTTTTGTTGCTAATGTGTCTGAAAAAAAGCACTTAATTGAGGTCATAATAATATTAGCAGTTATCATCATCAATAATTCAGCCTTATTTATTACTACATGGTAAAGTTCTGTCAAACAGGAGCCGTTCAGCCTTTGTTATACATGTTAACATGAAGCTGGCTGTTGGCTGATTGGTATATATTTCACCAGCTGCTCAAAACGGCAGGATAGCGAGAACTAATGATATTCTTTCTTGGTCCTTGCATTACACAATAGTTAATTCACTATATGCAGAAATATACGTTACAAATATAATAGTCCCACATAAAGCATGCGTAATAAAAAAAGCATTATATCTGAAACAGTGACTGACTAATCTTGCCTGAGCTATCTGTCATAAGGAAAACAATTTCAATTCCTGCATGATTTAGTACTCCTGCAGCAGGAGAAACATAAATTGTGCCTCTTCACACAGTTCTAGTCACCTGTGATTAGTTATCTTTAAAAAAATCTAAACGAACGTATAATTGTACAATTATAGATGCTAACTCTAGTGTTAAAATTTAAAATGTATTAGTCTCGTAAAATGCCTCATTAATCTCTGGGTCTTAAAGGACATACTTGTCCAGTAATGAGCCAAATGCAGGAAATATGTGTGTGATGGTGGATGGGGGAATTTTAGCTCGTAAGTTTTTCTTGTAGGTTTTTTCTCCTTTCTGTTTTGTTTGGTTTGTTGTTTTTTGGGGGTTTTTTTAACCTTAGAATAATTTTATTCCTGCAAAATCTGTTTACCAAACACAGAGAAGTTGTCAATGCCAAAGTGAGTTGTAGTTCTCTGGTCCTTAAGTATGGAAATAAGCTGTTTTGAAGAGATTAGGTTTTTTCCTTATACACGATATTCATGGATTTATAACAGCTATACAATTACTGACTGGAACTGCAACCAGTAAGGTTGGGCAGGAATATTGATCTCTCCCTGTCTGCTAATGACCGCTTCTCCCCTGCGCTGATGGCAGGAAGCCTTCTATTAGGTTTTTACCACCTTCCTTAAGGAGGGGAAAAAAAAAAAAAAAAAAGACAGCTAAGAAAATAAAGATCATAGGGACAGCTGTGAAAAGCAAAGCTTATCCCACTTAGAGCCTGTCAGGCGGTGGCATCAGCCGCTGCAGCGTTTGGTGCTGGCAGGTTGGAAGCCCAAATTCGGGGCTGGGGGCAGCAGGGGAGGACCCGGCAGCCCCTCGGAGGGTTAATCCACTCGGCAGCAGGGAGATGGCTCCTCGGAGGAGCTAAAGTAGACTGACACAATGGCCTGCGAGGCATTAAAATGTAGGAATTAAAAACTGTTAAATTGCACCGAGGGATTCTTAACCTCAGCCCTTTGGCAACACAGTGATGCTTCTTCCCTTTCCTTCGCTCTCGCCCCTTCTTGCGAGCGCCATACACAGTAGATTTATCTTTTTTCCTGATGCCTCACTGATCAGCCCTCACTAATTCTGGATGCCAGCTCCTTGCCGTACACAAACCCCGCTAATGAGGGCTATAAAGCGTCTGAACGACCGCCTCAAAAAAAAAAAAAAAAAAAAAAAAAAAAAAAAAAAAAAAATCTCCCCTCCTGCTCCTCGCCGTGCTGTCCCTCCGACCCGCGTTCAACAGCCGCGCTGGTCCTATCGCTCAAAAGCACATCTGGATTCATAGATTTGAACCTTTTGATCCTGCAAATGTAACAGCTCCAGACAAGCCATCCTTTGCAACTGGGGCTGCGCAGATTCCCGGCCCCATTTGAATCAGAAAGGTGAGGCTCTCTGCTCTTTCAATGGACAAGCAAATGTTCAAAACCATTTTAAACTGTGGACCGTGATTGTTTGCCCTGGAGCTTAAGTGGATGTGGGTTTGTTGATGTTTTTTGGTTTTTCTTTTTCTTTCCCTGAAACACAAGTTATCCTCAGGCTCAACAAAGTGACATGCGGTCCATGACAATCACAGGGTATCACTCAGCCAGTTTGCAAAGAGCTGCCAAAACAGACTCTTCTTCCCTAGCTGGTGGGTTGGTTTAGGGGTTTTGTTGTTTTTAAACAGCGTGACATTTTAAAAGTTATTAGGGCATTAATGCTGCCTTTTAATGAATAGAGCTTTATAAAACTACTGATATGGAATTAACATAAGTTTACCTCTGAATGCAAGTCTCTATTTTTTTTCTTTTTTACTATCCATTACTTCATTAAATCAACACTGAAAAAGACTAGCCTTGCCAAATTTCTCACTGCACATTCAACTGTTTGCCCATGACAGTATTTGAATGTGCTTATTATTTCTAGTAAAGCCCTTATCATTTTCACTGTGAAATTTAAATCACCCTGATCCAACTCTTCTTAGCTAAAGTCAGCTTTATCAACCACAAGAGATGTGGGATTTTAAAAAGATCTGAGTAAATTCACATTGTTTGGATAAACTCATTCAGGGGGTTCAGCAAATGAAAGCTGAAATAGATATGTATTCCAAGGAGGTTATGGACTGCTCAAAAACAAAGAAGTTAAAGCATAATTAAAAAAAAAAAAGTTTATGGTATCAGTATCTTTTCAATGAGCACATTCACAGCCCAGGTTTTTAATTGGTATTTCTGTGCCTCCGAAATAATTCCACAATAATTCAGGTGAAAAGTGAAAAAACACTGAACTGTTTATACAAAAAATCTTTTTTTTTTTTTCTTTCTCTACAATCCACTCTGCTATATTATCTGGTCAGTGTTGTGCTATCAAAAATATTAAGGGCTGCATTTATGCATTATCCCACAATTTAAGTAACTGTGTATCATGTATATTTAAAACCATCTCTCTGTAGTTTTAATTATCTCAGTCTGCAGGGACAAAACGCAGCTCCCATGCCTGAGACCGAAATGAAAGTGCTGCACACTGACAGCTAAGATGTCTGTCCTAGCTTGTTGAGATTTCCTGTAAAATTTGCATTGAAAAGGCAGCTTTAAATATACTTAAAATAAAAAGAGCATTTGCATCTAATTTGCTACACTTGCAGTATTAAAGTTTTATCTGAATAAAGACATGTCAAATGGATTTATATAGTTAAGCTGATAGCTTTTAAAGTCAACACAGTAACATCAGCTAAATTCAACAAAGTAATGGCAGCAGCTAATGGCATTTATTAGTTCATCATCATTTACTTAAAAACCATAACGCAGATCATTTTATTTTCACATTACTGTTTGTGATTCTTCAACTCAGTTTGTATTGATTCTACAAATTATGGCAGAAACTGACATTTATCTAACAGCGTTTTCCAAGCTATAAATGTTGGCTTTAGTGGGAAGCAATTGAACACTTGCCACACAATGGTTTGAGCCATGCTAGAAACAACCATCTTCAAATAAACACATTTGGCAACCATTTTAAAAATACGATTGTTTCTTGTCTGATAATGACGGAAGGGGTTTTTGTTAGTGATAAGGCTCTTATTACAAACCGCTGCCTATGTAATCTACAGCTCGATCACACAAAGTGCTAAGCACGCTCGACCCCAACCCAGCAAAGCGCCAAAGCATTAAGCTTTGTTTTAAAGATATGCATAACAGCAAGCAAGTCTTTTTACAGTACTTGTCTTCTGCAGACAGCAAAGAACTTCACAAAAAGAGATCATCACTGTTTGCACAGAAGGAAACAGAGAAAATCCAAATCACACCCAGTGCTGCAGTGGGACTCGATGTTATGAGTCCCAGTTGAGTGTTCTGCACATTATGTTTTACTGCCACCTTATGCTGCTGTTGACTTGAAAGTGTCATCATCACTTGCCCAGACTTCAGTGGAGCTACTTGCCAAAAGCACATGCTCATGATAAAGATTGTTGAAGGGGCCTGGATGTCACAGAACAGTCTCTTGACTGTAAATCCATAGTAAAAAGCCAGGCTTACGAATTGTAGTCTCAAATCTGCTACAGCTCTCTCTTTTTAATAATAATTACTGAGGCCTAAAAATTTACCAGGAAATAATAAGCAATATTCTATTGCCACCATAAAAACTAGGCACCCTCACGGTTTGATCTGTAAATATTTTGGGTGCGGACACCTACATGTCATCACTCAGTTTTACAACTGCATTTGAAAATGACATGAGAAGTTTCCAATCCTGAGATCTACTCTCCTCCTCGATGACATCTATGCCTGTTCTTTAGCGGAAGGGAAAAAAAACCCAAGTGAGTTGGAGATAGGGTTTATTTTCAGAACTATGTGTGGAGGTCAACATTCTTGCTAACAGGAGGCCCACGTCTAATTCTTCATGTCATATCCTAAACCTTTAATTCCAAAGAGATCACCAGCTTCTCTCTTTCTTTTTTTTTTTGTTAGCAAGGCCATATTCCCAAGAAAAGTGACAATCACAAGTCACATTTGGCAAGAATTTGAAATGATCATGCTTTGTTCATGCAATTTATTATAATTCTCCCATACCAATGGGCTTTGTTCTACTGTGTCCTCACTCTGAACTCTGGCTTCTATTTCAGCACAAATTTGTAATTCCCTATCCCTGGGCTGAAGAGTACAAGCCTTGGGCTCACCAGAACAGCCAGAGACAGCTGGAGCAATGGATTCTGAAGCACATCCATCCTTCTTGAATCACCACCCTGCAGCTGGCCAGTTTTCTTATGTGTAACTGCTGGATCGGTCAAGGAGGAGAGCAAAGGAACTAAAAATTGTGTTTACCTTCACTTGGAGCCCCAGCCTGGCCTTATTCAATTCAATAGGAATTCTGTTCTTATTTTAACGCCAGCTGCGTCAAGTATTCACAAGGTTTTATTTTCTTGAAGATTACTAATGAAAGGCTACTGCAAAAATGTATTTGGGAAAAAAAAAAGTTGAGTAAAAACATTATTTCTTCTGCTGTTTAGGATCTCTTCATTTAGCTCAAGGAACAGTTCAACCTACTGAAAATGCATATTGTATTTTACAGCTATTTCAGTAATCCGGACAGAATGACAATCCCAGAAGTTTGTATTGTGCCACAGAGACAAGAGGGGTTTTTCCGGGGCATGGAGGGGAGACAGTGCCTCTAGCAAGACTCCTCCAGTGGAGAATATTATGGCACAAGTGTTGTGAAACGAAAGCCCAGAACCAGGTCTCAACAGCACTGCAAACAGCATCGATGTTAAAGAAGTATGGCAGCTTAAAGGAGTAGAGATAGTTATATTGAAAGTCGGAGAGGCGGGGGCTGGAAAAAAAGGCAACCTCTTGGTTTTCATCCAAATGCAAATAAAAAGCCAACGCAGCTGCTGAAGAACTGGTTCCTGCCAGCTCCACCTGAGAAACAGAGCCTTTTGCACAGTAGTAGTTAAAGCCTCCATATGGCTTTGAGGTACAGCCCATAAGCAGTTCAGTTTGACCTGCACACCCCAGGGCATGGGAGAAGTTTCCCACCCCTGATCACAGACGTGGGCTGGGGGAGCTGTTCTGGGCACTAATCCCTCCGGGGTAACATGAAGCGGAGCAACCTCCCTAAGTTCACGTCCTTTCAGTTGCGTCTCACTATGTTACGGTGAGTTTTCCTTTTTATTTCAATCTTCTTATACTTCAAGCAGCTCATTCCTAACTCGTGCTAGCAATGGCCGTTCTCCACTTTCATTCTCCCCCACTGAGGCCCTTCCTACCCCACACAGGAATGAAGCAGCACCCCAGCTGGTGCCCACATTGTAGCAGGC
Source organism: Caloenas nicobarica (assembly GCF_036013445.1). Taxonomy (NCBI): domain Eukaryota; kingdom Metazoa; phylum Chordata; class Aves; order Columbiformes; family Columbidae; genus Caloenas; species Caloenas nicobarica. The sequence continues at coordinate 6,402,239 of NC_088253.1, read as the reverse complement.
ATGATAATGTCAACCAGATATAGGGCCACATCCTCAACCGATGCAAATTATCCCGACTTCACTTACTTCAGTGGAGCTCTTGGTGTTTTCTATCAGATAAGGATGTGGACTTTAGCATTAGTAGTGTGCAGAGCAAAAACCCCACCATTTCAAGCTTCATTATGAAACAAGTGCTACATTAGCACTGAGCATGGAAAATCTCAGAATTTCCCTTTAATGATCTTGAAGATTATGTTCAGCAGGAAAGAAGAAGTGGAAAATCTGTCGTAAATATCACTGAATATTTTTTAATAGCTAAAAGCTAAGCTTTCTTTAACACTCCTGCCTGAAAAAACTAGAGACTATTCATTAACTAGGAAGCAAGGAATTGGTTTGTCATTATACTATGCCTGGGAGACAGAACACAATGGAAAGACAAAGTTCTCAGGCCTGGAGACAGCATAGGCTAGGGAAAAAGAGTAGATGGGCAAGCCATATTAAAATATAGTATGTATAAATATGGAAATTACTCTGAAAAAACTCAGGATACACTCATTAAATATTGGCTGTTGCAGCCTGTTCTTGTCTCATCCTTGGCAACCGTTTAAGTCACTACACATCACCTGACGGCAGCAGGAAATACCTGTGGTGGGGACTTGCTTTACAGTATCTCCGGTGACAGCTGGAGATGGCTTACATGAGTGGGGTCTGCAGTGGCCTCCCCTGCTCCCTGGCCATGTGCAGAAGATGCCCAGAACACCATCATTCTGAGAAGCCATCAGAGCACTACTGGCTGAAATGACTGTTATGACTAACTCTACGATGACAGAAAATGTTCCTCAAATCAACTTTAAGCCCATTTTCCAAGCCCTGGCCTATGCTCATGCAGTGCCCCAGTCTGCTCCAGTACATGTGCATGTCCCAAGAACACCTGAGGTTGGCTTCGGCTTGAAGAAAGACCTCTAACACTGTCCTGATCTCAGAGCAAGAACTGGAATGCCAGTTCCTCTCCAAGCAGCTGTGGAGATGGAAGAGGCTGCAGCTTTGCCCACTGTCACAGCAAGATCTTATGAGTCTAGTCCACACTGACACCAAACCCCGAGAAGTGTCCATATAATGAGAAAAATTCTTGACAGGACATGAAGAATTAGTCGAGAAGGTTGTAGTTTTGATAGTGTTTCTACAAGGACATCAACTTACTTCCTCAGACGCAAAGGTTGTGTGGGGCAAAAGCATCTTCTCTCTTCCACGGGAGCTGGAAGTCTGCTATGAGTTAAACATTATTTGCTAAAAAGAAACAAACAAAAAATACTGTGAATACATGTCTTCTATGGGAAAGAAATTAACACAGTATGTAGCGCTGTATTACACTGAAGCTTTTAACAGAAGGAATTCCCTGAAAAACTTTGTTTGAGGAAGGGAACTGGCAATTACTGCAGCCTTTATAAAAATTATCAGTTTGCTTTGACTGCATTGGGTGATGGTTAGAGGAGTTTTATATTTGGCTAAGTTTCTTAATTTCACTTGCACTTGTCTACAAAAATATTTCCTCAAAATGATAACCACCATGTATCCTTACCCTGCAGAAATCTTTGAGAATGGGGAAAACAGCTTTTTAAAAAAAATTATTTCCCTTATAGCCTGTTAATGACAAGTTTGTTCTCTTTTTGGAAAGAAACTTTTGCCAAACAAAAACACCACCAACAAAACCTTTGTGAGAATTAAATGAATGAATATGCAAACTACATAACCCCAAACAGCCGAATAGAAAGAATAACAATAGAATTGTAATTAAAACATTACCATTCACTTTCTGGACTGATTGCATGCTCCCCTTCCCCTCTCCCTTCTCAACCAGTCTTTCATTTAGAGCTGGAGACAGAAACAGAATTCCCTTGGTCTCAGCTGCTCACCAGTGAGGCCTAAGACCTATAAAGCAAGTAAGTTCTCTCTGTGTGTGGCTCATGAGCTCCCTGTTTGTGTCTAGTGAAGGTTGATTCCCACACAGCCATTAAAATGCATTTTTGAGTACCAAAGATTCAGGTCTTGAGAAACTGTTTTACTCGCTTATCACCAAATAATGTGCCAAGTTGAAAAAACTATCTTCAGAGATCTGCTAATCAGCCTTTCCTACTACGGTCTACTGTATTGTCTACATTTGAGATAACGAATATTAAAATTACACAACTCATCCCACAGGGTGTTTTTCAAATTATACAGAGCACAATAGAATCCCTTTTCTTGCTGTTGAAATTCCACCTTCTTTTGGGTGGAAATACAGGAGATATGGATGAGTGGAACGTAACACTGTGCAGCAAAGAGCGGAGGAGAAATCCGCATCAAATATAGCTGGGCAAACCTTTAAGCTTACAGAAAAATGAAAAGGTCACTGGATCCTTGCAGCCTAATTTGATATCATCACTGCACACAAAAATCAAACATGTCCGTGTGTAAACCACAGCTGGCCAGCTGCGTACAAACAGCGACGAGGTCAGCATGCGAGTTACTGAGGCTCACACACGTATTTTGATATATGTGCAGGACAGAAAGGGGCATCTCATATCCATATGAAGAGAACAAGCGCATACATGCATGTTTAGGTCCAAAGGACAATCCTTCCAGTAAACTGCAGAATACAGCCCCAGAGAGGTGAAAGGCAGCGTCAGCCTGGCTGGGTGCTGACCAGATACCCAGCACATCTGGGAATTTCTCACTTGGTGTTCAGAACCCAAAACATCCGCTCTCTGTAAACCAGGGAGTGACAGGGTTTCACTGTAGTTTGGTTTTATAATAAAATTATTTCCATTTATTAAATATATATCAATTATTTAGAATGGCAAAAATTCGCAAAGACAGTAAATCTGAACAGAACTTTTCAAAGTGATGCAGTTCCCAGAAATTAGTGGCAAAACTCCAAGTGGTTTTGGTGAGATAAGAGGCCCACACTGAAGACATGTTTTCAAAGGTTTTAAAAATCTTACCTCAAGAAACTTTCAACTCCAGAATCAAATAGAAAATATTTTCCAAAAGCCTGTCCTGAGCCCCTTGTCCATTTCTAATTAGACAGGCAGAATATTTATCTCACACTTCCATGCCCTTTTCAGAGGAGAAGAGAACCTCCCACATTTCATCTGATAACCAGGAGCAGAGGCTGCTGCCAGCGGGGCAGGCGGGGAGGGGGGCACGTCCGTACCCCCAACTTCAGTGGGGGCTCAGCACCCCCTTCCCTCCCATCCAGAACTCCGTACGCTGCAATATCGGGCTTTTTAAAAGCAATGGGAAAATACAGTGTATCGTGTTAACTTCCCTCCTTCTTTAAGATATACTGTACAGGTCATAACTTATCCTTTTTAATAAAAAAGAAATAAATTTACCTCTTGAGTGTCATTTCTGACCACCGCTGCCCCTTTGCTAAAGCCACAGGGCTTCACAGTAGACAGCCTGATGGAATTCCAGTTCACAGCTTAATTTTCCTCCTGATAAAAGAGACAAAAAGTTCCTTTCAGTAAAAATAAAATTTAATACGGTCCGCAAATTTGATATATTACAACCTCCGACCTCAGCTTAATCGTTCACAAAGGGCTAACGGTACCGCTGGCAAGTAAATGACTTCTACAGAGTGTTGCAACTCTGATAGCTCAAGAGAAGGGGAGCAGCCGTCTGACAGATAATCAAAATTTTTAATGTGAACCATAGTGAGAGAGGTTATTCAGATCACACCCAGACTGTAGGAGCCTTCCACAGCTGCCACAGTAGCTCCTTAGGATGAGAAATGCTTAAACATCATCCTCACTCAACTTTGTTAAGTGTTGCTGCTGTTAGTTAGCAGCCAACGCAGAGCCTGACACTTTACAGCAACGCTCTGGGATCTACAGAGACAGGAACATGGGACTGAAATTTTTTTGAGGCCAAACCTGCCCCTAGTTCTGTGGCCCTGAAGAGCTTTTCTTAGAGTTTGACAAGGAACGGAGGGAAAGAGCACGAAGACAAAAAGAAGAGAGCCATGCAAAAACATCCCCCCCGGCCCTTGGTGGCAGTGGAGCTTTTTAGAGGCAGAGAGCAGGATTTGGTGAGGTGGTTGGAGCTGACGCTGCTTCCAGAAGTCTGCAAAGGGCCGGGCAGGGTGAAGGGAGGCAAGGGGGAAAAAGTGGTGCTTGTCCTGGCTGCTTTGATTTGAGAAGCTACGGAAGGATCAAATTTGTTGCATTACAACACATATTCCACCTTAATGTCTGGAGAGTGCCAAAACTGAACACCCTGCACGCTTCAGGTAGACATAAGAATATTTAATTTATGCTTCTTGGTTAAAGTTATACAACTCAACATCAGGTCTCTTTTCCTACTGAAACTCATACATTGTTGTGATGAGTTGACCTTGGCCAGGTGCCCACCCAGCTGCTCGCTCACTCTCCCTCCTCAACAGCACAGGAGGAGAAAATAAGATGGAGAAGCTCATGGGTTAGAATAAAGACAGGAAGATCACTTACCGATTATTGTCACAGACAAAACAGGCTGGACATAGGGAAAATTAATTGAATTGATTGCCAATTAAAATCGATTTGGACAACGAGAAACAAATACTAAACCACCTTCCCCTATGCCACCCCTTTTTCCCAGGTTCGGTTTCGCTCCTTCATTCCCAGCTCCTCTACCTCACCCGAGCGATGCAGAGGGAATGGGGAGCAGGGGGTGGCAGCCAGCCCATAACAGCTCCTCTTTGTCACTCCTTCCTCCACACGTGTCCCTTGCTCCAGTGTGGATCCTCCCACGGGCTGCAGTACTTCAGGACAAGTCTGCTCCTGCGTGGGTTCTCCATGGAGGCTACAGCTTGTGCCAGGAGAACCTGCTCCTCTGTGGGATCTGCATGGGCTGCAGTTCCTTCAGGGAACATTCACCTGCTCCAGCATGGGCTGCGCTGTGGACATCTGCTCTGACATAGTCCTCCATGGGCTGCAGGGAAACACCTGCTCCAGCACCTGGAGCACCTAGTCCTTTTCCTTCATCTCTGGTGCTTGCAGGGCTGTGTCTCATGCCTTTTTCCCCGCTGTGCAGCATTCTGCTCGCTCTTAAATACATTTTCACAGAGAGGCCACCAGCTTTGCTGATGGTCTCAGCTGCTCCCTGTGGTGGGTCCGTTGTGGAGACAGTTCCTGCTGTGTCTGGCATGGGACAGCCCCTGGTGTCTTCTCACAGAGGCCACCCCTGGAAGCATCCCCTGGCCACAGCCACCCGGCACAGCCGGGCAGTTTGTGGGTGACTTACCGAGCTGACTCTCCTCCCCACGCACCATCCTGCCAAAGTCAGCAGAGACCTGCAACACACAGAGCTGCGGTGGGCAGAGCATGCGCCCGTGGAGTTTAAGGGATCATTTTGACAGTATTACCAAACAAGTCCTTATGTCCTCCTTGTATTGGAAGCACACAAATCAAGTTACTTCGTGGCCAGGAAGACAGAATGATCTGTAAGCTGGTTTAGCTCATTGTCTTTATTATATTGGATGAAAGCAGGGAAATCACATGGCTGTCCCAGCAGGTGATTCAGTGGCTAAAGGTGAGATAGGTCAGGGGCTTACACAGGTGAGTGGATGCTCACCTGGATAGTCTAAAACAAACTAAACCCAGTACCATTCTTGTTCCTGTAGGATATCAAGAAGCCAGTGGCAAAAAAAAGTGTTTATTTTTTCACTGTTAATCTGGGTAGGATTTTGGAACTGTATAACATCACAAAAAGGACATACCTATTAAAAACACATCAGCAGCGTGTGTGTGTGTGCCTCTACAGAAGGAGAGCACTTGCTGAAGTGCTGAACTGTGCATACATTTACACCTGACGAAGCACAGGTTGTTAGCGGATGTACTTATACAGATAGTGCTGACTGCAGTTTCCTCCTTCCTCTCCCTATTCATTGTGGGGTGAGCGACACCCCAGAGCTCCCACAAGACCACTGACAATTGTGTGCGTTCTGGTGACTGTCACACACCCACAGGGTCTGCTCCGCAGCGGGTGCCACTCACGGGCTAAGGCTCACAGCACAAAAGAACCCAAATTGTACTCTACTGGAAAAAGGAATTATAAAACCCACATGCCGGGTGGGACGGCAAATACCTGATGCCTCCTCCCCTGAACGTGGCAGAGGACAGCGGTGTCCCCCCTGCCCAAGCCAGGAAGGATCCAGCCTCTGTGGATCAGCCGGGTGATCACAACACCCAAGGAGCGGCACCACCACCCCAGGCACCAACTCCGCTACGCACCATTAACCACTGCGTTGTTTGGCTGCTTGACAGGCAAAAAGGTGACGAAAACTACACCTGTCTTCATGTGGGTGAAAGACAGCTGAGCCATCTGCAAGCCAAAGGGAAGCAATGGGTTTAGATGAGAGGGTATCTCTGGCTAAACGCAGCCAAAATCCACAGCCTCTTCCTAAACTAGGGATACTGATCCGTCCAGCAGCCACTATTCACATTGGTTGTCTCAGTGTCACCCGAAAGCAACTACCAAAGCCTTCAGAAGTTCATATTTCATTTTTAAAGCTGAGGCTATTTTAGCTAATGCCCCCAAGGCAACTGCCTGGTCAAATGTCAGAGTTTATATTGCTGAATGAAATCTCAATGCTTATGAGATCTCTGCAGTTTGGGAAACTCCTTTTGAGCTTCTCATATTATACTGTGTTGTTGATATCTTCTTTTTCCCTCTCTGTTTGGAACATACCTCAATCTCCTCATATTCCTATGAACCATTGAAAATCTCTCTCTGCCATGTTCGAATATGAGTTTCATTGTTGTGGGATTTGGCTCCACTAACTCACTTATTAAAAAAATAATATTTTCATTGATGTTGTTTCTGTATGCTTTGTAGTCTAATATCTTGCAAATTGGTAATTTATTTACTTTTTCTTTGGCAAAACATTGCTTGGATTTTGGTGTCTTGTGACTAATGCCAAGCTTCAAACTTCACTTTAACTCTTTGACCCCAGGATTCCCCTTCCCTTTTATCTCTCTGAGCTTCTTGTTGTTTTTTTTTTTTCCCCCAGTCACTGCGTGACTGACACCAGAGCTTGGCTCCTTCGTTTTGGCACAAGGACAGTGCAAGTGTTACCTGTTGCTGCAGATTAGCTCTGACAACTGGCTTCCATGTGCACCCTGCCCATGTTCATGGGCCGCCGCTGCGCCCACTGCACGTTAGCGACCCAATGGTCGTGTCACTGGATGGAAGGTATTTGAAGCCTTACATATAAAGTTGTGGCTTGAAGGAATATCTTGATTTGCAAACTTAAAAAACCAAAACAAAACACCACCCTACTGTGTTAGAGCACTTGCTGCTCTGCCAGACCCAAGTCATTAAACCTTTTTGTGATTTTTCCCAGCAGTGGGTTTGTACTCATGTTTTTAACGTCTCCTCTAGTTTGAGGTCTCTGTATTTCTGTGTTCAGCTCATGACACCTACAAGTTAGTACTTAATTTCATGCACTGTTAACCCTACACAACTTGTTAGTTTGAAGAGCTTGAGATGGACACCAAAACTATGCAAATGTGGTTTTTTTGAAGTTTGGTCTTCACAGAGGACTTTTACATGGCTGCAGAAGCTGGACTGCTACACTGTATGGAAGAACAGCACTGATGATGGCAATGGACACAAATGTGAATGTTCCTACTGCAGAGAGGTTTCCTACCAAAGCTTTTAACTTACACGCTCAACGCTTTATTTTGTTAATATATAAAGGCCACCCCTAGAGCAAGCTGTGTTGAACTCTCTCCTTTACCAGACTGAATCTAAATAATACACAATCTAATGAAAAGCTGCCTCTTCAAACACAGAGAGAACCCACTTTCGTTTCCCCAGAAGACAGCGGTTCAGCCCCAATTTCTCCCCTCCCTGCACATGGCTGTGCCCTGCCGTGGCACTCACCTGCAGCTCCCACCACAGCTCCCACCGCTCCTCTTCCACCTGAAACAGGACAAAGTAAAAGGAGTGGTTTAGTTGCGAGAGACAGAAGCAAGGCTCATAGTATACATTTTCCTTCTATAGTTGTTTAACTTTTTTAGCTTTGTTCTCCTCATATTTCTGCTAGATCCTCTCCATCACTGGGAAAGCAGTGGGTACCACATGCTGAAAAGACAGCACTGAGCTAAGCCCAGAAGTTAAATTTTCATATTACTGTTCATATAATGAGCATCTGCATTTTTCCCATTTATTTGTCTAAGCAAGTTCTTCCATTTCCTTCTGGTGTTTGTTTGGTTTTTTCAATATTACTGGTTGATACCCTAGTAGGTAAAGTATTTCAGTGCCATCCCATCTCTAAGTTCAAATTAAAAAAAAAAAAAAAAAAAAGAAACTCTGTAAGGTTGATCACACACTTGTTATTAAGTCAAAGCTGGATTCAAGTGTTTGTGTGAGGTAGAATTATCTCATTCTTTTTGTCTGTGTCTTTCTGTGATCTACCAGTCAAGTATGTGATTGGATTTCAGCTCAACAAAACCTTAAATTACACACCTATTGTGCCTGAGCTAAGCCTAGTTTCACAGCACTGGAGAAGGCTCCTCGCTGCTCTTTTGGCACTGTTCGATCTGGCTTCTGCTATCATCCGTAGGTTGATGAATGAGTAATAGGATTAGAAAGTCTCATCTCTGAAATGCTGTAATTGTCACATTTGGTGAAATGACAAAAGGCTCGGGTGATGGAGAGGTGCTCCGTAACGTAAAGTCATACGTTCAACCTGCCCTCACCAGTCAACGCTAAGAGAATAGGAGGAATAAAAAGAATCCCTCCAGCTCTCCAATCGCTCAACATGCACAGATATCTGCACACTCTAAATTAACCTTTTATGCATGAGTTTGTTGGAAGGCAGAGTGCTCTGCCTCTTAAAGGATCTTATCTCCTTGCAATGAAGATGATATACTTGTTGATTCTTTGGTTAGTGCAGGAGATTAAAAAGCCTAGGAGGGCTGGGAGCAAGGAAGACTTTTCTGTCCTCTGCAGGAATCTTAAATTCAAAAGAGCAGGGGAGAGATTTTTTTCCCCCGGCCAAGCAGAAGAGCACAGCTCAAGCCAGGACTCACCAGCTGAGGATTGCAGCCTCTGCATTCCTACAGGGAGCCATGGAGGATGGTCTGCGGCACAGCGGTTCTGAGACAGACATTCCGTCCTTTTTGTAGGCCCACCTGTATCGGCCAGCGTGCGTCTGAAAACGGACAAGGTTTTCTCTGGCTCCTATTTAAGTCTTATTTCAAAAGGGCAGATTTACAAGCCAAACTCGGGGAGATGTGTTAGTAAGGTACACTGGGAATCCACCTGAATAGCTATGTGAACAGTGTTGAAAAGCCTAACAGCAGAAAACAAGCAGAACAGATAATCAAAACCTTTATAATTTGTCTTTCTCCTATTTACTGTTTTAATTTCCACTGTTTACAAGTAATGGCAACATCCCTGTTTTTAAACAGAAGGATGGAAAATAAAAAAATATATAGGGGTAGTTCTCTATTCTAATGTGCCATCAGCACTCCCGAGAAATGGCTTCATGCAGCACATACAAATTAACAAATAACTTTATTCCTGCTCACCTTTTCTTAAAAAAAGAAAATCAAAAGTCAACCTCACTTTTACTGAAAGAATGTGTCCCCAAATGCTCTACAGATGCAGCACGTGAGGTCAACATTCACCATCCCCTTCCTCTGTCAGTGTGAGTTTCATTTTAATTACGAGTGCATGTTTTGCACATTGTAAAACTACCCCTGGCTCTGACCACCATAAGAAAAGGAACATTTAGCTCAGGAAACAGTAGCTGACCCTGTCTGCTCTTTTTCTTCCTTGGCATCAGCTTAGACTATTAACACCTTATGTGTGTTGCCTGCGTGTCCCACATATGTGTGCTCTGCATCCATTTCATGCAATACCTGTCGTAAGTGCATACTAAAAGCTTCCTACTGGGAATTCTCGGCTTTGTTTGACTCCTCTTCTTGGCGTCTTGCTTAGCTATTGAATTCATTTGCTTGACAGAGAAACCTTTCTAATGTACTAAAAGCTTTGTCCTTGAAAAGCTGTGACATTAGACAAACACATAGAGGCCTTTTTCACCTCTCAGTTCACTTCTTAATTATTCATTCCCAACAGAGGAAATCAGGAGAAACCTCAGCAGCCAATGTAAACATTTTGTCGTGGAAGGCAATTTTTTTCCTCTCCAGCAGCACAGTGTGACCATGATAGTTGAGTTCATTACTAAGAATCTGCTCTGGTTTTGTACAAGAAAAATGGAAAATAAGAATCCTTTATTTTTTTTGCTGGAAAGGACTGAAACAGAGCAAAACACAGCCCATTTGATGGCGAGTATTTTGCACTGAGAGTCCTTCACCAAACGATTTCAGAGAAAAAGTCCAAGTCTCCAACGTACATTCCATTCACAATTTTCATTTTCTTCCACCCCAGCCCAACTAGTGCCTTGTAGCATGGGATAAGATTGCCCAGTGGCTGTTGCTTTAGAGAATTTCAACCTACTGTGGCAGCTGCCTTAAAGAATTAACTTTCCAGCAGTGGTTTCACACACGTGATCCAAAGCAGCCGCTTTTCAGAGCACCATGTTGTTAGCGGCAAGAGATGCCCTGTGCAAACAATTTGCAGAACCAGGGCTACAGCCAATATTTCTCCAGTCCTGCTGTAACTTTAACTGCAACACACAACGTTGGCCTGCTCCCAGGAACCATCGGTGGGAAGCGCACATAGCAATGGGCCACCCACTTACTGTTTTCTTAGAGAAAGTTTGCCAGGAGTGATATGTAGCTTGCACCACCTTCCTGAAACATTTCCCCACTCCCCACGCCTGCGCAGGGCTGCCCCTGCCTACATCTCTCATTTCAAACCGCCTCGCTCCACCTCCTGCTCCTTCCATGCAGTCCAGCCTTCTCCTCTGATTCCTTCCTTTCTCCTCATCACCTTTTCCTGGCTTCGTGCCTTTTTTTGTGCTGTTCCTAATGCCTGGGACAACGTCTGATTAATGTTCAGCAAACAGCCTCCTCCGCAGACCAGACCGCACCCAGGTGTGCTCTGTTTCTCTTATTTGGCTTTACTCTGACTTGTGTCTTCCTCCTTCCAAAGCAGAGCCTCCAACTTGCTTGACAGTGAACAGCACCATTTGTTTCTTCAAAGCCACAAAACAGTGTGTAACTCGCTGTGCAAGCACCCCCAGAGCTTCGCACATGAGCAGTCAATGGGACAGTTTATGTATGAAATTAAGTAGTACCACCCATAAACAAAAGGAAGAGTACGGCGTCATTCCAGAGCTGCATTGTGCTTTAAGGTTACTTGCGTACCTTTTAACGGCGATTGATAAATACCACCACATCCCCTGGGGATTATTTTTTTGGAGAACTAGTGACACGATACCATTTTCCCTTTTCCAGTTCTCCTAGGAGTCACCAGGAAGTGGAAATATCCTCATAGCTGCTTTGCTAAGGAATTAATAATGCACTTGCAAAGGAGCCACTTCTATGGTCCTATTGCTGTATGTTTGGGTTTTTTTCTGCCAGCCTTTTTTTCATTTTAATGTATAGGTAGGTTAACACAACAGCCAGGTTTGGTGCAAGATGCCATGTATCTGTTACCATCTTTTGTAAAATGAATTTTCAGGTATCATTGTCATTGGTAAGGCAATACCTAAAATAAACTGGGAACTGAAGGACAGACTCTTTTAGTAACTGATCATGAACAAATACGGTGTAATTTTTAGCTCTCAGATTTCCTTATACATATTTGACCTTTTAGGGCAAGATTTAACTTTTTCTCTTTGAGAAAAGGTAAGGTAAAATGGAAAACAGTTGGGTGACTTCTCACTGTATTAAATTTAGTTTTCTCCAGACCAGCAATACTCCCAGCATTACAATGTTTCTGTATCAAAATCTAATTCTGAAAGTTTGACAAAGCACACATTTAACACAGGTCAGCAGTATATTGACAGGATGTTAATTTTAAATTGTGTCAGCATTTCCTGTCTTGAGTGTTAATGTCAATTAGCACCTTGCTGCATAACCTCCAAGTCCTCCCTTATTACAGGAAGGTAGCAAAGCACGCAGCAAAAGCACTTCTATTCAAAACACCACTCACCATCAGCCAAACAAAGAGCTGTCATAACAAAACCGGTGAGGTGAAAGTGCCTAAGCTGCGATGGATTTGAGGTTAGAAGCCTTAGTCTTTCTCCTTATTCCTGATATTAAAAGTGTATGTGTGTCAACTTGGAGCGAAAGGCTAATTACTTTGAGGCTCTTTGAAAAGTGCGTTACCATTCAAAATCTCTAAGCCTGACATAAAGCCTTTGGCTTTAGATTGCACAGTGTATAGCTCACTGTAGGTCACTCGTTAGCATCCTTAACACGCTCTGAAATGCGCAGCCTGATTCTGGGAAACCGGAGCATTTCTGCACACCTGCTTTTTTCTGTATTTCACACACACCATGGAAAGCAGACGGTTCAGTCTCCAGCATCTCCCCGAGACCTCACTCCCAGGTGCCCGGTGAACCAGCCTGGTGACTCCGTACACGTTTTCCTGATGCCCTGTGGAAGGACTTTTTACAAACTTCACAGAATTCTCACCCTGCTCCGTTATTTGATAGCAGCTCACAAAATATGCGTGTACGTGAAGCTCTAGATGAATACACACCTAGGCCTGAGACCCTGTCTTGCTCTTCCCTACTCTGTTAAATTCAGGAGTATAAACACCCAGGGTGAAAAATCTGACTTAAGTCAAGGAAAAGCTCTGCTGTGATGTCCACGCCCTCACTGCCTTTCTCAGGATACAGATGCGTTCCCAGAATGACAGCAAAAGTTTCAGGACATTTAGCCTAAATTCTGAATAAAGCTAGCTGGTATTGTAGTCTTTCATGAAAAATAAATTTTAATGGAAAATAGAAAGCGTTACAGTTTTTCCCATCAGCTCTAATCCCAGCCCTTGCTGGGACAAGGATTTTCATCAACAATTCAAGCCTAGTGCTGGATATCTGGAAGCTCCTGTTGAAGCCCATGGGTGCTCATATTTTGAGCAATGGTCGCTTACTTTTAAATAAGGACTTGGTCACTTTTGTAACTTTTAATTATAACTAGCTGGTCCTTCCAAAGGAATATTTTTGAAAGTACATTACCATTCATCTTAAGCATTACAGGAAACAAGAGAGAAGCATCATGCAAAATTATATACAATTAAAATAAATTATTTCTATGAAAATCAAAAGCTCGATGGGCGCAGCATTAACAATCTGCAGTGAACTACACACTATTCTACCAAAATGTTGTCATCGCATATTGAATTGTGCGTGGCTTTGCACTGAGGCAAAGCAGGGCGTCCTGCAGGTATGATTGTCACCCGCTGTGTCCCAGGTGACAGCAGGGAATGGCACTCATATCATAACCAACTGCCACAGCTCAGGCACCGCCTGTGGAAATCAGTTGTTCAAAGTACAAAAAGCATCTTCATCCTCACCCTCGGCAAGCACCTTGTCTCTTGGGTTCCTACCTTTGTTTCTCCTGAGCACAGACTCCAGGTGTGGCCAGGCATCACACAGTAAATCTCTCGCTCTTGAGATCTGGTGTAGAGATGACACAGGCGTTACGCAGACATTGCACAGGGTGCCTCTGCCAGATTCTAAACAAATTGGCCAAACAAATTAATGCCGCACACCCTAAATTGGCTGAACAAATTAATGCAACACGCCCTTTGCACAAGGGTGCCTTTGAAGGCCAAAGACCGTGCATGTTACAGCGAGATGCATTCTACTGAATAGGGTGTTTTGAACAAATCTGTTTTGAGAGAAGAGAAACAGCTTGTTATAGTTTCAAGTTAGAGCAGGGCTTTCACCCGAGAGCTTTTCAGATACCAACACTCTATGTTGACATTTAATTACTAAACTCTTAAAACAAATAATTTGTATGAGCAAATACTCCTCAATCATTTCATAATAACACAACTAGTGTTTCTTGGCAGTTAGAACAAAACCAGCAGCATGTTGAAATCGCGCACACGGTGCCTTGTTCTGACACGGGAAGAGGTGCCAGATCGAGCGGTGTGAACCCTCCAGGCTGCGGGAGCTGTTGGGATGCAGGAACCGAGTGCTCCAGTTTTGCTCCCAGGGGCTGGCAGCAAATCAGCCCCAGCAGGTTCACTCCAAGGTTGGAGTTTACTGGATTTCGTTCTCCAAACAACCCTCCCTCCTTCTGCTAAAGGTCTTTTCTTGCACCAAGCCCCAAAGCTCCCCACAGAGGATTAAAGGAGGGTGTGTTCTTGGGGCTTGTTGAGTGAGAGAGGGAGCTGGAAAGGCAGGAGCCTGGCAGGAGCAGCAGGTATCTGCTTCTTGTTGCTGTGTGAGTGTCGTGTACCTCAATCAATGGAGCATTTCCTTCCACCTAACTTTCGGTGTGATCTATTGCAACATTTTGCACATCATAGCTAGCAAGCAGCTAAGCTCAAAACCAGTTCTAGCCAACATGCAAAACCCACACCTTCACTTTCTCACTTCCACCGTTAGAAGGTCTGTCTCAGTGCAGCAGAAAATACTGCTCCTTGGAACAGCGTTGGTCTTAAGTCCTTCTTATTCTCATGTTATCTATTATGTCCTCGTTTTCTTATCAAGTTCTTCAGGACAATGTCTAAGACTTGCCAAGAGATTTTTAATAAAGAAGCAATATTGCTCTCCTAAAGCATGTTCCATATTCTGAGCATTTCTGCTTACCTATGTAAACCTCTCTGTAACTGGGGCTTTCGTGAAGAATGATGTTAGAAGGATATTAAAAGAAACGCATCACTTTCTGATGAGACTTAAAATAGCTGCAGTAAAATAGCTTTGCAAGTAGGAATCACAGCTTTGGTTTGCTGTGCTTCTCCAGGTCCAAACCTTATTAATATGTTACTGTACAGCATCTGCTAGCTGGAATATGTCCGTTTCCACCACACAAGTGCTGTTTGGGTTTTTTGTTTGTTTGTTTTAAGAGTCTGGAGTTCCCAAATTTAATGTGAAATAACTTTTGGGTTGAGTTGTGACACCAGGATTGACTAAGGCTCTTCCTTCCTGGCGCCCCTTCCACCTGCCTGCTCCAAGTCCTCCCTTCGTCACTGTTACGCTCTGATCTCCTTACAGCTTTCTCTCCTTCACACACTAATCCCACCGCTCCCCGGGCATCTTCCTTCATGTGCATATCCCTCCTCCATCACTGTAGCGTACCCCTCCCTCCCGAGTCTACATATCTGTCCCACCCCTCTTAAGTCAGTGATGTAGAACGGAGACTCAGGAAAAAACTCCTCTGTTTAACCAGTTGCTAGAACACCACTGGTTTCAGCGGTGCAGGACCAGGCCTGAGTTTGGTGTGCAAGCTTTTCTTATGAAGGTTAAACTGGAAAATTCTTGTCTGTGGAAACTCTACCTTCTTGGCCATTAATGCTTTCCTAATATTCCAAGTTTGCATTAGTGGTCTCGGGCTCACTCTGCCATCAGCTAGTGGACCTCTGAAACACAAAGATTGTCCCAGCACATTGCCCTCCTCTCTAATTAGGAGCCACCTATTGTGTTCCATTTTTCTCCCTGAAAATTGCCACTGCAACCTTGCTATCAGCTCAGTGTCTCACCATTAGTCAGGAGGGCAAATGTGTGGTGTCCTTGACATGTCAGCTAGAAACGTCTGGCCCCCTTTCTCTCCAGGGAACAAGCCTATAAGCTCTGTAATGCATTTAACCTCCATCACCTCTGGGAGTAAGAGTCTCCACAAGCAGTTTACTGCCACCCCATCCCTGAGCTAACTCATTTACTTGATTTTTTTTCTTACAATGTTCAATAAATTACACTCTACTCTTTAAAAATTATCATGGTTAATATATGACTTGCTAAAGAGATGTTTGTAATTCACATAACTCTATGTTATAGCTTTAATCTCATAACATAGAACATTAATAAATGTGGCAAGGCTCTCTGAATTAATAGTCTGACTTGTATCCATATATTTAGACATGCTTGTATTTGTATACTTCTCTCACCATATTACAACATATAGGCCAGATTCTGATCTCCATGTCAAAGGAGAAGAGAAAGAAAAAAAAGTGAGAATTAACATTGTAGGCCATCAAAAGAAATACAATGCTATGTTAAAATTACTGATTTCTATTGCAAAACACCGAACAGCTAGCATTCACAATGTATCTGCAAGCAAGAATTTGATCTGAGTTTCTGTTTAGTTTTCATTGGAACAGGCTGATCTTTAAAGACAAGTGTATTCTTTCTGCAGTCCTCAAAGGTTTATTAAATTTGATAAAGGCCATATCCCTTGGTTCTTGATAGTTGGTTCAATAATGAATCCAGCTGCTCAAACGTGAGTGTTTAAAGTAAGACCAGTCGTTCAGGCAAAAGCAGAGGATGTGTTGCCAGTCCTGGGCAAACACTTGGAAATTTCTGGTAACATTCATTCCCATTTTTATACTTATTAACTTTTCACCTCTTTTTTTTGTGTTTGCTTTACCAAACATTCAAAGAGCAAACCAGGAATGTTCACCCTAGCATGAAAAATGATGAGGACCCACAGAAAACACATTCCAAGTTCGCAAACCCAGGAACTCACACCAGAAAATGTTATTGTTCTCGACAGGGAATTTTGTCTTGACAGGGAACTTCTACATATGAACCAAAAAATATGAAGTGTCATGAGACTTTCCTTAATGAGTTATGCCTGAGTGAAATGACAGTTGTTGTCATTTGAAAACCACAAGTTTGAAAATGAATGTGTTCAAAAGCAAAACAAAATGCAAGATTAAAAATATAATATTGAAGTTCCCTGAATTATTCACAGCATCAAATAATTTTCATAAATACAACAAGGAACGCAAAAGCCTGTGATTCTGGACAATGGAAACCACAGTGCTACCACAGTTCAGGCCTCGTGTCCTGTATTAAACCCAGCTCTGGAGTCCCAACTGTGTGTTGGTGGTTGTGCCCATGTGCATGAACCCCTTTGCAACATCCAACCTACATTTCAAACATTTGGTGCCAACTTCTTCCTGTGTAGCACTCCACACATTGCTCAGAAGGATCGCCGGCTGGGAAGCTAGTTTTAGTCACAGAAGAAATAGAGAGAAATATTTTACGGTTCTACCTATGCAAAGATCATATTTTTAGGGGGAAAAAAAAAGTAATAATTCATTATTTTTCATTGCATCTTCCTGGATTTTGTTGGTTTAACTTTGTTGAAAAGCTGCAAGACCTGTAGCCAAGTAAGTCTACATGAGAATCTCAATTAACATTTAAACAAAGGAGGTTTCTGTTAGGGCTCATAGTAGTGGAGAAAAGCCTCAAACATGAAAGCTCCAGAGTCAGAAGACACACAGAAAAAGAATCTCCACTTTAATCTTTGGGAAATTTATAACCAAATTCAAATTCTTCATTTCTGTGTGTGTGCATGGGAGGCGGGGTGCTAGTTATGACTTTCACTTGCTCTCGCTGGCAACACTAATGTAAATTTTTAACTAAACTCTGTGCCATTTATTAATTAAATCAGCTCCACCCAATTTACACAATATTGTATATTAACCGCTGGCTAACTTGGAAACATCAGTAAATGAATAAACTACATTTGAAAGGAAAAAGAGGCGACGTGCTCTGCAGACATTATTGACAGTCCTAGGATAAGGATCTGCATCAGATCTTTCTTTAAAGCATTTGGCCTCAGGAGGGAGGGTTTAGTAGTTGAAACTCATCTTATTCCATCAGATAGATTAGTCCAGAGCATCGGATTCTTTTAAAGCCACTGTGAGAGTATATTAGCTATAACCTGCTACTGGGAAAGGTCCAAACTTATCTAGAAGTAGCTGTGTTCATGCTCATAAGCAGCTATACAGATCTCCTGGTAAAATGCTGGTAAAAAATAACAGTGTAAATAGTGACTGATTTTAGGGACTAGTAGCAGTAATAACTTTGCAGTGAAGTGCGAACATCTCAGCTGGCAGCAACGGAGGATGACCGGATCATATTTGTCATCCTTAAGATGGAAAGCAAGCTTGCTGACGTGGCCACAAAGAAGTGAAACACAATCCTAGAACACGAGTCAAGGCATGTCAGCCCCAGGAGGATGGGGCAATTTTCTGTACCACGCGGGCCTGGAGCATTCGGTACAGATCTCCCCCACTAAGGTGTCAGAATTAAGGTAAATTCAAACTGAAACAGGCACAGAAAAAGGAGACTAGGAACTTCAGGGTCATGAAGAATGTATTCTAGGAAAGGAGGCTAAAAGCACACAGTTTGCTCTACTAGGAAAAGAAAGCTGTTGTCTAAATTTGTGAATATGTATATTTAGTAAATACGTACTGATTGCTGCATGCAAACACCCAACGTACAGATCAATTATCCTTCTCTGTCAAGGGCAAAAGGGGAATAAATGTTCTGGGGTTGGGAAAGCTGAGAATGACAACTTCTCAGAACAGCCAAGAAGAACAGCACAGACCATATGACCACAGGACCTTATTTGACAAAAGACTGGTGTAATGCGGGTATTCTAAGTTGGATGAAGTAGGTGGCTTCCAAACCTGTGCAGTCCTTCAGGTGCTACAAGAAGCCCATAGCCGAGAAAGACTGATGCACTGAGACAGATGGAAATGGAACTTGTAGGCCTGGCTTGAAAAAAGATAACGGGTGAATTAAAGCCCTTTCTTTCTCCCAGGCTGGTGGGTTCAGTCTTGTAACCCCAAAAACAACAGCACCAAGACATTCAGGAATAACATCCTTTTAGGTGCTAAAGAGCTAAAGTTCTGACATCTTCCAGTTTTAATGTCCGTACTAAGACAAATACTCTGACTATCCACTTCCATTTGAAAATAAAATAAAATAAATTAAAATAGAATAAAATAAAATGACCCTCTCAAATGCTGAAATGGCCAGTAAATGAACCCTATGTTCCCAATGTTCTTTTTCCAACTGCTATGATGCGTAAGAAGGTGAAGTGCCATTAAGCTAGTTTACAACACCGGGCAAAAGTGATTTTCTGCTTAATAAGGAAATATCTAGTAATTGGTCATAAGGCAAATGACATTAATGAGCGGGCCATTTGGCTATAAATGAATGGATCATAACCCAGAGGGTTTTATCTGCATCAGCCTTTGCTCTTTAAGAGATTTTCATTTCAGGAATGAATCAGTGCTAAAATTATAAACTAAGGGTGAAAAAACACATTGGGAGTAAATTTGGAAGCCAGTCAACTATGGGAATGAAGAACCTTTGTACGCTTTATGCACAGGTTTGGGAAGTCTCAGGACATCCCAGTTCAATTTCTGCAGTGTGCCTCAGAACATTCCCTGGACGTTGTGGACAGAAGCAGGGCTGAGTCTCAGAAGACGAAATTCCTTAAGTTAAGAATGAGGGTAGAGAGTGGCAATTCTGTAGACTAAAAGCAATATAGAAGCTAAGAACTGAGGAAATGAGAGGTGTCCATGTGGAACTACTTAGCTAGTGACGGCCAGCATCCAGTGGAAACAAAGATCCAACAAAATTTTGTTTTGAAAACAAAATATGTTAAAAAAACTACTAAAAAAATCAGTTTGCAGCAGTTGAAGTTATTTCAGTTTTAGGCAAGTATAATCTCAGTGGAAAATGTGTCTAGTGCATCTATCAATGGGGTTTGCGTTGGTGGAACTCGGCTGTTAACTGCCTCTGGAGAATTTGAACCATCTCATATATTTAGTATACTTAAACGAGATCTGGATGCTTTAAAACTCATGTAGGTAAAGAAAGCATTTTTCAGGTAGTGGTTCTGATTCAGATCTCAGCTCCTCCAAATCTCTGTGCTCTGTATATGTTGACTTATTTGTCTAGCATCTGCATAGATAATTTAGGCTTAAATAATGGTATATTAAGCAAGCAATAAGAAAGAAACCCCAAACGCAAACATTTTAAGTTCACGTAGCTCTTTGAGAGTTTCAACTTTATTTTGCTAGTAAATGCCACTGGAAAGAAGGAAGAAACATAATATTTCAGTGTGGCATGCTAGTCATCCGAACTCTTCCCTGCCAGCTCTGCTCAGCCTGCACAGCATAAGCCACAACTCTTTAATTATCGTGTGTTCTGCCAAAGGTGCAGTCAAGGGTGTTTATAAGGAAACTGAGACGGTGAGCCAAATTTTATTTGCAGATCAGACACGCCTGCTGGCAAACAAAGCCAAGGTTTTAGGTAGAGATGAGATCAGTAGTTCTGTCCTCCAGGGAAGGCGGCTGCACCTCAAAAATTAATGAGTAATTTTTCAAATTGATGTTGTAAGGTAAACTAGTTATTTTCACAATTAAGTGCTTTACCAAGCATTTATGGAACTGTAGTTTCTCATTGGACAACCAGTTCTGAGGTCCAACTGGAGAAGATACAATGCAAACCCAAGGTTATACCAACCCAACCACCGCATGAATACCGTTGGGAAGGACATCTCTTAGCAGGGCAGGGAGAGGACATTCCATATTATAAAGGCACTGGAATCCAAGCTGTGTAGTTTTCCTGGCCAGAGCAAAACATTTTGTTTGCTTGTTATAAAGCCAAGCTTTAAATTACAAATCTTGCTAATAATTATTCGTTATTTTCCTTCTGAGTCCTGCACTGGTTTATAATAATAATCAATATTTCCCTGTTCCACTGACGGAGAAACAATGAGACAAGACATGGTACTAACCATAGGGTCAGCAAATACACGCTAGCCCGCTTCTCATCTCCTAACCCACCTCCAGAAGAGTCTCCTCCTTCTCTTCCTTCGGTGATGGGGTCATTCCTGTCAGACTTTCCAAAGCAAAACTCTTCCCGAGCCCCCTGCCAGGCTGGCTGTGGGTTTTCTCGCAAAGCATCGCATACGCCAGGAAAATGCAACATCTCTTTTGGTAAGAGAGGTGGCACAGGGAGACTTGATGAACTGAACTCGCAGTATGGTGTTTGAGTTCAGGTGAGGCTTTATTCCTTGCCCAGCCTTCCTGTGTGCTACCAGGTAACGAGTGCTTACATATGGGCTGATCCTCTAATCCTAACGCAAAGTTCCTTTTAAGGCCAGAGGGAACTTTGCCTGCAAAAGAGCTGCCCTTTTGCCTACAGATAGACATTATCAACCAATTCCTCAGTTTTCAAACTTTACCAGAAAGCAGTAGCTTAAAGCATTAACCTCTTGCAGCTACTGCGAGGCACTTTACCCATTGCATCCCACAACACACTTGTTACACATTTCCAAGACAGACACACGCAATGTGCTGCTGCATTTCCTGCAATCAGAGGTGGAACAGTGTGTCCGTGCTGGAAACCCGCTGAAGTAAATCTGCTCCTCCACCAGAGTAAATACCAGCTTTGTTGCTACTGCTTCTTGCACTGTTTATAACAGGAAAGCTTTTGTTGTGTTTTGTTTGGACTTTCTTTTGGGTTTTTTATTCATCTATATAGCAAAGAAAATATGAAGCTTAAACTGACCTGATCTGGAGCAGACCCGAATTTCCATGTTAAAATAAAAATTTAAAAATAAACTAAAATAAACACAAACCCACAGAAAACAAATACAGCCCGGGCAGGCAGAAGTGAGAGGCCAGCTATCCCTGTTGTGCTGAAGATATCCACTTTTATTACACTACATATGATACAAGTCCTAGCTGTCAAAATCCTCAGGAGCACCTAAACAGATAATAAACAATCAGTGAAAGACTTATGGCTACATGTTTTTCATAGTATTGGAAATCACCTGGGAACCATATTTTAATGGAAAATACAGCTTGATGGAGACAAGCTTCACAGATTTATGAAGAAACTGCAGCACAAATCAAGCACAGAGTTTAGCTTTCCAGAATGATATGGAAGTGCTAGAAAATAGCACCCAAAAAAAAAAAAAAAAGAAAAAAAAGGAAAGGACAAAGAAGGACACACAGAGATGAAAGAAGGAAGTGCCCTTCTAATGATTTACGCTGTAGAGAAGGAATATGACTATTTGTGATCCTGTTACCCTTACTGCTCTTTGTGATTGTTATTCTTCCCCTAAGAGAAGCGGTCATGTTACATACTGACAGAAAGTTACACCTCTTCAATGTGATTTGTCCACTTAAAACAACATTTATCATGTTGCCAGTTTATAAATCATTTAGGCCAACTAGATTAAGGCTATAGGAAGCCAGCACCCCGAACTGATCCTCATGCCAGATAATTCACAGACCTGCATTTGTTTACACTAAACCTTATCGGCCAAAATAGTAGAGTCTGGTGCCAGCTGAACTCCGGTTCCTTCATCTGAGTGAGAACACAGGACAAGGCGCGGTTTTAACACATTGAGAGATAGACTCTGGCTTTAAATGCGAACGTACCTACATCAGCCCACACCATGCCAATGTCCTGGAAGGCTTCGTTAACATGGACAGCTCTTCCTCTACACTTCAGAGGAGCAGAGCCTCTACACAGAAACAGGAGACAAGCCGAAGAGGTTGAAGGTTAGCTCACACATTTTATCTGGTTTGTATATGAGGATGTGGAAAATGTCCATTTTTAACCTATGAAAATATGCCACCCCCTTGTTGAATACACAGGCACAAACCCCACTGCACTCTGTGTTCAGCGTCGATTCCAGTAAACTGAAATTATCAAACTTGAAATTGGCTTTTTGTCCAATTAAAACTCTTCAGACATTAAGAGGAGGCTGAAATACCAGCTGGGATACACGATACAGCTCGCATCGCTGTATAGAATTACTGATACGCAGCGGGGGCCAGGCACCCGCTCACAGTCGGCTTCACAGACGTACATGCAACAAGATAGATCATATACAGAATGCAGCCCCCAACTGAGAGACAGGAATTTAACTTAATTTTAAATAAAGTTCCCAAGTCCACACTTCTTATAGTGGTAGGAGATTAGGGAAAAAAAAAAAAAAGCTTTGGATCCAGAGGATTTCCAACCAATTGAGAATTAGGTAGGGTAGTTTTTACATATGAGACCTAACACAAGTGAAGAGGAGCTACAGGGAAAACCTCGGTCATTTAATGTCCTTTGCCTTAAAGGTGATTTTTTTTAAAATCTCCAAGGAAATCTATATTAGTCTGTGTAAAACACCAGCCAGCCAAAGCTCTTCTGTAGAATCCTGTAATCTGAAGCTCTTCTATGTTTTATGATTGTTGTTGTTTTTAAAACAGCAAACCCTTAGAAAGTGAATTATTCTTAATCTGAACTACAGATGACAAATTATAGGAACAATATCGCCCTATTCACCTTAGAAGATTCAGGATGCAGACCTGGCACACCAAGCTTACTTTTCTCCACACAGCATCACAGACCTCACTTCTGGTTTTATTTATGGGCACATGGACCAAAGGATCAAAAAGACGCAGAGTGGGTCCTTTACCGATGTCATGCCTTTGACAGATCATCCTAAAATATGAATGGAGCCTGTGCTGTTGTCCATCATCACCATTGCTCTTCCTTCTGCATCTAATTGATTTTAATTCCTCCGTTGTTGTCCTGTCTTTCCTCCCTTTGGCCTCCTGTGTAATCTTCTAAATGCCAGGTGTGGAATTCAGTCCTATGCTCTTCTTGACTACACTTTCTGAAATGTCCAGCACTTCATGCTAACACGCGCTTTGCCAAAGAGTTTTTGAAAGGTGGTTGCTTCCTGAGGAGATGGCTATACAAAGATACTTGTCTACCTCTGACAGCCTGTCTTGGAGAGAGACTAATATTTAACACTCAGCAAGGCTAAAATGAAGCTAGAAATGCACAGGTGATTCTTCAGAAACAGCTACTGATTTGGGAGCAGCCGGGCTTAAGATGCCCTGGGTCTATTTTTTTCAGAAATGCTCAGTAGAACGCCTTGGTTTGTCTCTCAGCTGTCAAAAATATTGAATATTGACATGGTTATTGGGATACTTGCTGTTTGATTTTAACCGTACATCTGTAAAAATGAACAGGACAGTACTAAATGAGGCAAGATAACTCACTTCTCTGCAGAGTCAGAGAAAGGAACCCAAACAGCTTAATGAGAAAGCTTCCCTTCAGCCAGAGTAACTCTTCTTTGAAGAGAGGTGGCTGAGACCTGTAACACATGAAGAGTTCAACAAAGGCCTGCCTGGATCACCACAGAGGGAGAAGTGGCCAATCATCAAAAAAAGACACACGAGAAGTGTTTGATGTTCTAACATTTTCTTCAGCTTCTGTTAAATCAAAGGCAAAACGGATTTTAGGATGGAGGGATGCCTGGTCACCATGTACGGCTGGTGATGGACTCTGGAAGAAAACTTCTGGCAGAATGAACTCGAGCAGACAGGCCAGGACCTGACCTGACACGAGTGGAAACCCATTTCCAGGGGTGAAGGTACATCTGATACCTGAAAGGAGATACTGAGACGAGGGCAGGGACAGAAGTACAGCTCCTCTCTAATCATGACTCTGAGCACTCACAAGCCAGGCAACATCAAAAGGAGCCACTAGACACCAAATTCTCCAAAACCCGCTTTTGAAACACGAAATATACAGATTTACAGATTCAGGGCCTTTGTCTGTAATTATTATTCTTTGATTTTGCAGAGTGTGAATCAGCTATATTTGTATAGGCCACACAAATACAACGAGACAAGAAGAACGAGCCCCTGGGCAGCATTTGACAAAATCATCTCAGATAGTGGGAGAAGCCCTCTTTAGGGAAGACATACCAAGAAAAGCTTGCTAAACAAGGTTGTAAAACTGTTGCTCTTCAAGCAGCAAATTGAAGGATCCACAGTTTGTGTCATTCTATCAAAAACAGCTTGCATGGTTTTTTACAATGTAGAAGAAAAAACCCCTTGGGTCTAACAAGTTTTAAACCAAAAGCAAAACTTCTCAATTTAGAAAGGTTTGAATTTAACACATCATTGAAGATCCTCTTGAGTAGTGAGGATTTAATGGCACTTTTGACCAGAGCTGGTGCACATAGTAATTCCCACGGCAGGAACTCCATTCTCTCTACTGAACTCCTCCAGTATAAGATATTTTCTCACTTTCCGTACCCAGAACATTGCACGGAGCCAGTGTCTCTGACCCCGTGTGCCACAGCCCAGCGGGGCTGCCCTTTCATGGGAAGCAGATAATCAAGTAGGATAATCTGTACAAGTTTGGAACTCTGGCTACACCTTTGAAGCACACAATAGGGGTTATAGAATTTTTTAATATATGAATGAGAGAAAATAGAGAGAGCTAAAATTATCAGAACAAGAGCATAATGGAATAAATTTATTTTTTTTTTTTTTTTTGTTTAGGAGAAATCACTGAAGATCTTTTCACAAAGGAATTGTATAATACGTTCATTAAATAGATGCACTAGCCAAGATGTTTAACATTAATCTAAACTCAGCATAACTCCACTGGCTTCATTTATGCTCCTCTGTACTCATACCAGCTATGAACACAACTGAACCCCAGAGTTTAGTAGTTCAAATTAATTTTTTAAAAAAAGATATGAACCAACTGCCAAATGCTTAGTCTGCAGGTCTGTTTCTAAGTTCCTCTAGCCTTGTGCCTCTCTTCATTATATTCTTACTGACCTTTTTCTTCCATATGGGAGATATTTCTGAACACTGAATTCCAATGAATTACAAAACCTGCCTCTTTTAATACTCAACCTAGGACATGGCCCCGGACTGAAGGAAGCCCCTCATTGGGACACCTGATGTTAGAACAAGAACAAATGACAAAAAAGACAAAAGCAGGGGAAAGGGGGAGGCACCCCCTCCTGCGGTGACTGCTCTTCTGAACCAAGCGTGTGCCTGTCCCTCCTGTACCGCATCCACAGGCAGCCTGGGCCCTGGTTTGTGGCTCAAAAAGATCACTTGTCACGGGAAATCTAAAAAGCAGGGGCTTGTTCTGCTCTACTCCAAGCAGCACAGTGATCCAGAAAAAGGGATGCTACGATCGAGTGAGCTCTAATCAGGTCCATGGAGAAAAGAAGAGGTGCATCGGATATATCAACAGCAGCCATGGAGCTCAGAAAGTTGGAACGCGATCAGCAGCAGACAACATTTCATCTAAGAGAACAAAACTTCTCACCAAGGATCTCTGCATTAGTAACTGAATCTGGTAATTCGAGTTTTGATTAACATGTAATAGGAAAAATTTCTTGCGAAACCTTTTCCAGGGACAATAATTTCCCAAGAGAAATAAGTAGAGCCCTACTAATGGAGAGTTTTCAAAAAACAAGACTTGGTAAAGCTCTAGGGGATATATGAATAAATACACACTATAGGGAAAAATCCTGCTTGGGAATAACCATGAGTAGGTGACCTCTCAGGTCTTGACCATTTCCAATAGCACTGCTTTTAAGAGCTTGGCACTGAAACGCTGTACAAAGTGACACCAGTTTCTCCACTCATAACTAAGCTAGAAAAACTATTTTGCATCGGAATTAAAATTAAACAAACACCAGAGAACAAGAAAAAGGTTTTGCTTTGTTTCATCTTATTTTACCTGAAAGTCAGTGCTGCTTGGTTTAACAATAGACAAGCCTTCTCAGGTGATGGGAGGAATGAAAAATGTGAGCAGTTAAGAACTCCTGATCATTGAGGAGATATTTGAGACACAGAGCTCGATTAACTGCTAGCTAAGAGACAGGAGAATATCGTTGCTTTTTGCCACTGTGTTTCAGCATAGCAAGGATACACACAAGATGCCAGTCTTGCATCTGGACCTGAATTTCAACAGCCACAGCTGGGTAGGCGTTGACATTTAATTTGTCAAGTGGTTTTTTTCTAATTGGTTAACACTAATACCCACTGTAATCCTCAGACTGCCTTAACTGGACTTCAATTTCCTAGAATATCACATCACACAGTTTAAAACTACTGAAACTACCGTTTCTCTGCCAAAACAAATGCACAGCAAAAGTATCATCATCTAATATCAATTCATAACTACAACCTACCTGTACATGTCCACAGCAAACACATGAATTTTGGATTACGCTTTCTGGATCAAAGTGCACCAGATCAGATAGGATTTGTTATGGCAAAAAGACATGGAAGAAAACCCTCCTGACCTTGCTCTCTTGTGAGCAGAAGTCCAGTCATCTCCACAGCACTTGTAGAGATGGGAGTGACTCAGTTTGATTACTCAGACCAAAATTCACCTGGGTCTAAGTCAGTGTCTGCACCCGACACATGTGCCTGAAAATCTGCCAGATTGGAAACACCTGTGGCAGATCTATTCCCTAACACTATTGCAATCAAATCTAAAAGCAGGACAGCTTAGCAAAATTCAGATCTCAGTTTCAACTTTCCCCTCAAATCCCAGATTCTAGGTCTGAGCTTCTGGGTTGGATGAATATCTACTCCAAGAGGATCAGTGTGAGACAAAAGCTAATGCTTCCCCCTCTTCTCAGTAGAAGATGATGCAGTGTCTGTCACCTGGAAATTATGTCCTCTTTGGGACAATCTCAGTGGAAGCTGCCACAGGTGTCACCTGAGCAGAACTTTCTGCTTGCCATAAGATTCCTGTTGCTGCTCATCAGCCTTTGGTGTAGCATCTCAGACTTCTGAAATGCACAGACACAGGACAGAGAGAAGAACTGAAAGTTAAACTAATATCCAGGAGAAAAGCTTCCAGAGTTGATTCCGGTTTGGTAGCTACACAGTAGAGACCAGTCACACAAAACAGGCCTGAAATGTCTTTTTTTATTTTAAGAGGATAACAATTGTTTGAACAACCTGAGTTAAAATGGAAGTAAAATGCTCTCCTGCGAATTAAAACACTCCCTCCATCCTCTTTGGTTTGATCTCCCTAAATGTCAAAGTGTTCGACATGTTTTAAGCCTCTTGGAAGTCTGAGCGCTGACCATGGACCACTGATCAGTCAGAGGGCAGAAATAAGTCATGGAGAAGAGCAAAACCTCTTGCAATAATTAATTTGAATTCAGCCTAAATGTAAAACATAATGAAGATCCCCAACAGGGGAAAAAGCACCGTAAGAACTGATGAAATGCAAAAATATTTAATAAATTAGCACTCTGCAAGTACCCTTCAACCCACCAAATCAGAAAAAGATGCACAGTTTGATCACCCCAAAGTTTAGCATTGCTCATTTCAAGGGGAATGGGGTTGGTTCGTTATAAAGACTAATTATCACCAAAATTTGAAAATGTCTGGAAACCAGGTTTCCAGCCCAAATTCAACTTTTACCTTAACTCAGCAAAACAAGTAACATGTTTAAATGCTTTATTGAAAAAGAACCTCTGAAAAGTACAGTGTAATTTATTTATGTTTGATAAACCACCAGTGATAAGGGATTGACCCAACATCTTAAATTCACCTCAGAAGTAACACAAACAATATTTTCTGAGTTAGACATCACTTATGGTCCAGCCTTTGTAGAACAGACTCTCAAGCAAAGCTTTAAAATGTTTCCTGCATACAATTGTGTTACAAATATCACTAAAATAGGCCCTCCAGTTTTCTGTGTCTGATCCCCACAAAACCTATTACGATAAAAATCAGTTAAAATGTGGGATAAGTATAGTTAAGAGAGAAGTGAATTAAAATATTCTTCTTAGTTTCTGTTCTCAATGAGAATTCAGTTAGATTTGGTCTACCCAAATTCACCGTTTGTTGTTCATCAACCCCAAATTACATGATCTCGAGCCAACGAAGAACCAATGTACATGTTTATTTTCTCTTAGGATTTGTACCCCTGTTATGTGATGATGGAGAAAGAAAGAGTGAAGATCATTAGGAGGGCTAAAACGAGACTATTACGAAAGAACAAGAAAACCCTCTACTATTAATTTTGCTCATAGTCTCTTAGTACAGTCATACCCTCTGAAGTTAGAGGCACGTGTATATAACCTGGGAATTCTTCCAGATTTCTTTTTAAGGAAATACAGCCAGTGTTGAGAACTTCATTAAGAAAGGTATTCTTGGTTTTCCCCAATGCCATCAGCAGTACTGAGGAGGGCTCCCAATACATACTTGGAGGTTGTGCAGTATGCAGCTCTGTCCTTGTAGAGCTAAAAAAGCTGTCATCACCGTACCAAGTACGCCATGCATCCAGGTTTCCCAATGACTATGCTATATCGCATGTTTGTGCATTGCTCTACAACAAAACCCATCACAGAGCTGGCCACTTACAGCACAGCCTTAATCCAGGATGTGAGCTTTCAAAAAAAAAAAAAAAATTTAAATACAGCTAATTTTGTTAGCTATTTCAGCTATTCTGACTGTAAAAATAATCTTCAAAATACACATTCATGAGATGAAGATATTTTCACTGATAACTACAAAATCTAAAGAATCCTCAGTATTTCCCAATACCTACTTCTCCATGTAGCAGAAATATTTAGTCAATGTGCTAATGCCACAGTCCAAAATTGTTTCATCTCCCTCAAGTTTCAAAATTCTCGTTAGTTGTTCTCTTGAGTGCCCAGTCCTCCAGCGTTCCCTACCATAACTGCTATGAAGCATTTACACAAACTGAGAGTGAATATCTTGAGTAAATAAATAACTTTTTTTTAATCCATGGGATTATATCAAACAAATTAGGGTAACTAGAAATGACTGACCTTTAGGATTGCACCCTTGCTACGTGACGATGGAAAGAACAAAGACCGTCACAAGGGCTAACCTGAGGATATTGCAAGAGAACGCAAAAAACTGCTGAATTGTTTATCTGACTTATATGGACATACACTGATTTGCACAGGTAGGGACAGCCTCACTCAGGTGAACTAGCAAAGACCATCACACCAAATACAATGTCAAAATGCAACATTCTGCACATACCACATTTGCTTATGTCAGATTGGAGAATGTCTCCATTTCAGAATGCAAAGAAGATGTCACTGAATTGCCAGTGTGTCACAGAACCCGGGATTCTTGCCACTTGTTCACAGTGGAGTCTTTGGGATTAAAACGTTTCTCGTGAATAAATTAATGAAGTAATGTAAAAATCAACAGCTCAGCTATAACATCTGCTCATTCATAAAGAAGTCACTCCACCCAGCTGAGTGGGTGAAGTAAATTTTACAAGGTTGAACTAATGTAGGCACTGATGGAAATATGACCTTTTAAATCAGCATAATATCAAAAGAAATATTTAAGTAATAAAAAATTAAAACACACGCTATAGTGAGTGGAGTGAGATGATCCGGATTAATCAGCCACAGCTGTACCCTGTAGCAGCCCAGCCCCATTAGTCCTGAATGTTCTTCTCCCCGACTACAAAGAAATCTACAGCAAGTTGCATAGAAACCCACCTTATGCAACAAACAGTTTTTTGAGCCAGTATTCAAGTGTGTTTGAAATTATCTCGGGGGCCGGGGGGGGGAAGGAAAAAAAAAAAAAACAAAACGCAAACCAATCTACACTGAGTAATTTCATTTTTCAGGACAAAGCTTTCACAAATTGTTAGAAGGAGAGAGAGAGAGGTACTGAACACTTGAACAAGTTTTCTGAAGAGAGCCTGAAATGTAAAAGACCTCATCAAGTCAGCTCAGCCCATTACTAGCACAGGACATAAATGCCAACTCTACAAAATTAGGCAACAGCTGGACTTTAAGCAGAAATTTTCTTTCAGGACACCAGGTGTCCGAAAGCAAAACATCCCATCTTTACTGATGTGTAAAAACAGGGGGAAAACTGGCAAGAACTCGGAATTTCAAAGGTATGGCTGTCATGGGAAAACACGAGAGCTGCATAGCTGCAAGGCCTAGTTTAAGAATAAACCTCCTTTAAATAAGAAAAATATAGAAATACAAAAACACGGTAGTTTATTGTGTACCTTCCTCCTTCAAAAGAGTGTTCTGTGAATCTGCCTTTTCACTTAATGATGCAGATGTGAGATGTAAATGCTGTTCTGACCCTAGTGCACATAAGCACCTTGATAACAACATTTCTCTGTCATAACCACATTAGAGCTGCAAATGCCCGTGCATACACGTTACACCGGGGCTCTTCAGCTGCAGCAGGATTACAGTGCAAATTGGTTTGACCTATGTATGTAATTTTACTGTCTTCACAGGGCTGCATTCTCCTCTTGCTGATATGCTCAGTGATTATTTCTTGTCTTTATCTTTTGTGCTTGTTTGTTTGCTTATTTAAGTGGTAGCAGTGTAGTGACCATGACAAATAGCTTGGAGGATTCCAAACAGTTGAGTATTTTCT
The DNA here is from genome assembly GCF_036013445.1 of Caloenas nicobarica. Classification (NCBI taxonomy): domain Eukaryota; kingdom Metazoa; phylum Chordata; class Aves; order Columbiformes; family Columbidae; genus Caloenas; species Caloenas nicobarica. The sequence continues at coordinate 6,371,147 of NC_088253.1, read as the reverse complement.
CCTTTAGCAGCTTTATAGCGAGTTTTTTATGAGCAGCTTCCTCATTCCTCTGCCTGGAGAACACTCCCATTGCTTTGGGGTTTTGTGCTCCACTGATACACGTGCATCACTCAGCCCAACGCTCTGACTCCTCCAGACCCTTGATGGATCTGCTCAGGGACTGTCTGAGAGCACGTCTGCCAACAGCGGTGCCTTGGTAAGGGCTGCTCTTCTCTCCATCCATCTACAATTAGCTCTTGGTGATGTGTTTTAAGAATGAAGTTCTGAGCAGACCACTCAGAGGAGATCAGACGGGAAAAGACCCTTCGCAAAGATGCTCCAAACGTCCTTAGAGGCTGCTCACATAAATCTACACACTGCTGTTCGACAACTCCTGTGTTTTGGCTCTCCTAGGCATAAGTTTTTCCACTAGGAAAGTCCCTTGCCTCTCTGCCTGGTAGGAGGAGAAAAAACAAACAAAACCACAACCATGTTCAGAGGGCTGCCTCGTTCAGAGAACAGTGCACAGGGAGAAGGGGAGAGCGTTTTGGTCTAGTTTAAGAAGACTGACCTTAGCAAAGACACTGAAGCAGCTACACAAATTGTGTTTAACACTGCAGCTTCATGTGTATTCAGAAGCCAGCCTTAAGTTAATATAGTGTATTTTCAAAGTTACTACACAGTGCATGTTCAGAACTCCAAATTGAAGCCATTCCCTTTGCTCAGCATGCGAGATAAACCTGGTAAATTAGAGATTTGTTTATATTCTGAGCAGGTAACAAGAAAACAACATACCTACTGCAGTTCAAGGATTGCATTTCTAAAGTGGAGTACAGTACATTTGCACTCCGGTATCGTATTTACATCTGTAACTCTTTTGTATTCTGCACATAGCAGAAGTAGTTGCTCTCTAAAGCCTTTTGGTAAAAACAATAGCATTTTCTACAGCAATTAGACTTGTTTAGATCATCTCATTAAATTCAGAAATCACAATTCATTTGCAAACAGCTGTGTTTCCCAGAATCTATATGCACTAGGGTTTTGCTGATAGGCAAAGTCTAAATAGGGGAACTCTAACTTTGGATTTTAGAAAACCTGCTTTGAGCATAATTAGGTTTTCGTTGGAGGCTCACGAAGCACCTGCCAAACCAAGGCCCTTACCCATGGCTGAGGCCTCCAGACAACTGCCCCCATATAAATGATAAGCAATCGCAATAAAACAAGTTCTCAATTAATATAACTATAAACTGCTAACTTGGTCAGAGCCCAAGGTTGCAGAGATGCTGCACCACATCAGCAGGTACATACAGATTGTGAAGGAGATGTAACCTTGCACTACAGGGAGCATCTCGGTTGTGTTTCATAAGTATTCTTCACAATTCTTATAAGGGATAGTTCCAGCTCAGGAACAAAACCAGCCTTGCTCCAAGGGTATTGTATGTAAAGATTAACAGTGTCAAATGGTGACAGCACTATCGTAAATTCCAAGCTCACATAAACTAAGATGTTAAATCCTATCTCTATAACTTCTGTTCCTCTCAATGCGAAATTCAGAAGGTGTTGAATGGAAGTGATCACAGAAAGTAGTAACTTGATTGATAAAGTCCCTATCTGGTCATTTACGATCTGGCTGAAGGAGAAGCAGCTTTTGCCAGACAGAAAAGCAATTAATCTGCAAACAAGCCGAGGAACAGCAGGGCTGTGCATTGGAGTCTCAGGCTGCTGGGAGCTCATGAGAGGAGATAAGACTGCAGCCTGCTATTTATTGTACATTTTAATTAAGTGCTTGTTAACGGCAGTTATCTTAACAGTCATAAAATTACTGTTGTAATGCATTTTGTTTGAGGAAAAAAAAAAAATGGAGGGAGCCGAAGGACTTTATGAAAGCAGCCACAGATTGCTTTCACTTTAAATCAAAGAATAAATTCTGAAGAGGAGGGATGTTGCAATGATCTAAGCCGAGCCACTAATGGTTATTTAATGTGGCCATCAGTGTTTGTAAGTCCCTAGCATACGGAACGTACACAATAGCCTCCAAACCCTCTTTAACACTTATTTGAGATGACAGGAAAAATGAAACCGTTTGTGCTTTCAATGGAAAAGCAATCATTGGTACATTATATTCTGCTTGCCCTATCATGCTAATGCATGGTAAAAATGTCACCAAATGTATTTAAGGACCTGATGGAGTGTTGCTGTTTGATTCCTGTTACCGGGCTGATTAATAAAAATCTTCAATTTGTATGTAAATGCACTGGGGTTTCATATCATCCGCATACCTGCACCTGGAGAAAATAATAAACTGAAGTTTAATGCAGCAATTATAAGCATTTATGGAACTCTTTAAAGAGGCTGCCTGCCTCCCCTGACCATCAAGATGAGATATTCACAGAGGAATATTACTGATGCTCAGACAAGCAGAGCTGCAGATGGTCCCCAGTGCAAATGCTGCCAATGCAGATTAACTCACTGACTCATACTCACTTTGGTACAACAATGTAAGCTACTTATCGTTAGACAAAAGTGTCATATTTTTCCCTACATCTGAAATAAAAATCAGATCGAACTGTTCTTTGGAGTAGCATGAAGGGTGGTAATTAATATTTCAAATGAGGTGTGTTTGCATCATTTAGACTTTTCCTGACATCATTTAATTCCCTTGTGCATATGTTCCCATGACAACATCATCACCACAGATAAAAATTGCATCAGTACAACAGGAACTCTTCAAGATATATGACAACAGATGTTTGTTTATTTTTTTTAAATCCCTCTAATGATCTTCAGACTTTTAACCAGTGACCCCCTAATGGCTGATCCTTAATAAAACAAAGTATACAGTTATTTGCGTCTTCACAGATGGATATTGTAAAGGGTTTGTGGTTTGGGTACTAATGGAATAATAAGTACCATGTATTGGATATGGTCATGTGGAGGAATACATTACAACATAGATAGGTATCAGCTTTGATGTATGCCCATGCACAAGCGCTGCTCACACAGCAATCCGTGATTAAGTGCATGTGACATAGATGTTCTTACTTTGTTGTAACCATTTGCTAATCTGCATTTGCAAATTCCAGTGAATGTGCTCAAAATGAGAAACAAGCATATTCAACTATAATCCCCGGGAGACACTACATTGGATAAATTATTGTTCTATTGTTTCAACAGCGTATTTTTATTGGAGTGCAATTCTTCACTAACTATTAGCAGGGTACCAGTGCATTTTAATGACTGTGATGCTCCTCACAGATTACAGCCAGAGAATGAAATCAGTGAGCTACCAAAAGCACAACCACAATTAGTCTCTTATTTAATAACCTCAGACAAGGCTTTAACTTATCCCACCCACAGCTGAGTGCTCTGTTGACACTGAAGGGCTGTATTTATTCTGCTTCCCATGGCGCATGATCAAGCCTCCCTCCTTAAAGAGGCTGAGCGGAAGATCACCCTTGTTTTCAAGCCAGCCTCCAGCTTGTCACCAAGCACCAGTTCCCAGGCCAGCTGTGGCACATTGGGCTGACACACCGCACGTACCACCTGAAAAACTGTTCCTCAGCTTTTCTGGGGTAAAAGCAAAATGTACACCCTGCTCAGATAGTAATTCAGTATTTTAACCAAAAAGCACACCACGAGTCACTTTTGGGCACGCTCTTTGACAAGTAAGCGTTCTAGAGGCAGCTTCCCAGTGTTGTGCGTTGACAGACTGAATAAATACTGAGCAAGAAAGCCTCTCCCTCCAGATGTATCTCTGAATCTAAATTCCAAGCATTATTGTAACTGTTGAGAGACATCCATCTGTATTAGAGGTCCCCAGACTCAAAAATAAGTCAGAATCCGTTCCTGGGGAGAGGAGCTTGGCAATTACCAGCCAAACAGTATTTTGCTTACCATCCTAGACAGCAAGCATAGATTCAGAGAATCAGCAGCACCATAGCTGCAGAGGAAGGGCTGTGCTACCAAAATGCTTCACAGAACCACCATTCACTATATTCACTGTGAGGGGACGCATCAGATAAAAACTAACCAGAAAGCTGGTGAAAGTAGACCAAATTTCTTGAATGTGCTCACAGAGATTATCTGCTTTTTAGCCAGAGTTCCATCCAACCTGGTAAAATGCAGATCTGCTGTTGCACCTGCAGTTGGTGAACTTGCAAAGATTCAATTGGTGCTGTGGCTTCATGTGTCTCACTAAATACAAGCGCTGCAGTTCCTACACACCACTCTGCTCACTGTAAATACTGTACATATTGAAAATGCATTCAGAGATTCTGAACAGTATTTTGTTGTCATTTTTTAACACACAGCTTCAAAAACCTGCAGTCAATATCTATGCAGCATGCTCAAGAAAAGTCTGTGTCACAGTGACCTTACAGCAACTTCACGTTCGGGTTTTTTTTTTTTCCCATTCTTTCTTAGAAAGCTTCTAAAAAGCCACAAGCAGGTGTGCACTGGAGAAGCGTGCTGCTGCTTTGGTGTCGGATGAGAAGGACACACCACAGCTTTACAGTCATGGTGCCAAAGCTGCAGCTTCAGCACTGTCGCATCCAAAGACTTGGGACAAGCACCTGATCTGTTAAACAGCATCACATCCCTCACACCAGCTTCACCAGTGTGTGAAGAAGTTTGATCAACCACATTTCTAAAGTGACCTGAGAACCTCAGGTGAAGGGGACCGTGAACTTTTGCAGTTCCCTTCCTCCTTTATAACTGCTTATAAAATGACTCATTTGCTTTAAATTGACCTACAGATTTTTGAAACCCTGTATCTACATCCTTGTGTCTACACATGCACAGGTCTACACACCACTTACTTGTTTTCTAACTATAAATCTCTCAAGAATCTCATTATTAAGTCTTAAACATGGAGGTTCTGAGCCTCTGGGTAGCAGCCCCAAGCTGTGGTTTGTAGAGCACATTTAGAACAGCACATGAAATGCTTGTTGATGTCTTGAAAGGAGTTGGGCAGCAACACAGTGATGGCACCTCATTTCTACCTCTTTGGACCTCTCACCAGCTCATTACACGAGGAAGTAACATAGGGAATTGTAGTGTCGTTCAGCTGGTGGGAACCAGGAGAAAGCCAGCTAACAAGTTCTGACAGGCACCTTAATGTATAGCACATACTGCAAAAAGATCTGTGGTGTCCTGAAGTTCAGTCTCCTGTGGCAAAGTTGCTCTGTGAATACAATTTTTTTAATCCAGAAAAAATAAAATTGACCTTAAATAATGTACTTAGATATGCTTTGAATATTTTTTTAAAAAATATATAATACTGGGTCCCTGCAGATTTGCTGGAGTTCTAGACCGTAATTCCATTTTGTAGTCATCACTAGTATAACCTACTATCCTATCCTCACAGCTCATTACAGCTAAGGCCAGCTTCACACATTTGCATGCTCACTTAGTTGTAGTTGTTACAGCACAGGTGTTTGTAAGCCAGTGTAGTACAAGCTGTAGTGTTGATATAGTAACGGCAGTGTAAACATGCCCTACTTTTGCACAACATAGGGCTGGCCTACATGGTAGTGTGACTGCATAATAAGCTGCAATATCCAGGTATACTATTAACTCCGTGCTAATTACTGCACGTTCGCATGGGGTGAGGTAGCTTACTCTTATGCAAAACACAGCAAACCACACAAATGTCCTCATATTGCTTGCTAAGGCTACACCTAGTAGTCTTACCAGTAAAACTCCTTTAAAACTCCTTTCTTCTCATTCAGAAAGTTGGTTTTACTGTTCTACAGTATTTTCAATGGTTTCATGTATCATTCCCTGTTGAAGTCCAGGACTCACATGGTTTGGTGGAAAAGAATAGGTCTTATTACTCTGAGCTTTATTTTGGTTTTAAATAACCACTGTAAGGATAAATTGCCTCAAAAAATACCTCCACATCGTTAGAAATACTTCCTAACCTTGCCATAAAGATTTCTTTTACCACTGCAGCCTTAATGAGAATGTTTCCCTTAAGAATTGTGGAGAGTTTTATGAGAAAGTAACAGCAAAACAGTGAGAAACCTTGGCAACATTGAGGAGAAAAAAAAAAAAAATCAATAAAAGGAAAAAATACTCTCTCAGATAAAAGGCCAATACCAACTTTTAAGATGACCAAACTCTAATATCCTCTCATTTGAAAGTTTAATTTGTTTTCTGTACTATTTTTATCTCACTGAACTGCTATTATGTGAAGTACAGAAAAAAAGGTCTTTTACTTAGAAGAATTCTTGTCTAGCTTTCTCCTAAATATGATATTCTTGGGAAAACAGGATATCACTTTAATAGATGGAAAGAACAGTCCACAGCCACAATACACAAAACCTGATCTAAAGCCCCAGCTAAGCCACCGCTTCACATATGCCTGGTTTTAACCACGTGATGTATTCCCTAAATGCCACCGATTCCCATCAAACACCTCAAAGGACCTAAAAGTGAAGCATCAGTTTGAGTCCCCTGCCAAACCTATGCCAAGCATACCGTCATATAACCTCAGCCTACCTCCAAAAACGCAAGAGCAAATACAGCATCGCAAGGAACAGCAATGAAGGCATAACCCTAAAAATGGTGAGAAGCTGTCACAGCCATAAAGAAAGCAGTGTATTTTCAGCGAAAATCCCAACATTTTAAACAAATTTCTGTGAAAATTCCTGTTTAGTGAAAAAGCATTGTTTCCTCTCAAAAACCAAATTCTTCTGTGCAAAAAATGTCAAGCCTTTAGCTGATCGACAGTTCTGGAAAGGGACAGGGAAAAACATTCAAAGGTCATTCACTAGTTAACTAATTGATTTATTACCCAACTAAACCATTTCAAAAACCATTCTTAAAAAAAAAAAAAAATCAACTCTCATGTTCAGTTATACATTTCAAAATTTGGTGACTGCCAGAGCTATATGGCATTAAAAAAAAAAAAAAGGCAAATAACATTTGTCTTGAGTAGTGATTCCTCTTGTATTTTAAAGAACAAGCTGTTCTTGAAGCAGCAAGAAGGTGGAACTATCTAAAAACCAGAAAAAAGCATCAACATTAAAGATTTAAACTCCTTCAATTGTATTTTATTGTGAGCTTTATTCACAGTAATATCTTTCGAAAGGATAGAGTCTCATCCTCTACAGCAGGGGTGTCAAACTCATTTTCACCAGGGGCCACATCAGCTTCACGGATGCCTTCAAAGAGCCAAACGTAATTTTAGGACTGTATCAATGTAACCACTCCTACATTTATACAGTCCTAAAATTACATTCAGCCTTTTGAAGGCAACTGTAGAGCCATGGCTCTACAGCCATGGGCTTCCCACTGAAGAAGCCAAAGAATTACGCATAGCAGTGATTCTTCCAATGTTCTCGGCGTCTTGACTGAGACCATCGTCCTTTCTACATCAGAGATATAACGTGGCATAAAATACTGATCTCTTCCAAGCTGAGTTAAATAAGTGGTCCTACAAGGAGACCCACACTTTATCAGACCCTTAACATATCCAAGTAATTGCTATAAGGAAAGAAGCAGAACTACAAGTGCTTTACAGTTTTCTACAACTGCCATATCAGGTCTGATACTATATTTGTATTTGTAGTGGAAGCCAAATAACTGAAAAAAACAAAGTCTTACCTTGTGATCCCCTAGTATGCATACTGACAAGTCCTTTTAAGATATATACCAATAGTTACGATGTACACAGTTTCACAGATCTTTGAAGAAAAGTTATCTATTTATGTGCAGAAAAGTACTTTTTGAAGTCAGTTTAAGGACAAATATGTATTTGGAGGTCCTAAAGTGCTCTGCAGGCTGAACTATATAAGCAGGGAACCTTTTGCCAACCACTGAATTCAGGTATCTCAAGCATGGAAGACAGCAACCATTTAATATAACACCACAATGCCATGTCTGAGTTGAGGATATGAGACACACAAAAAGAAAGTAGCTATAACTGAAACTAATCGCTCACACTCTGGCCAACACAACAAAATTTACATACCTTCTGCTAGAAGCACCTACATATCTTTAATGAAATGGCCACAATCTCAACATGATGTCTCACTGAGAAAGTTACCATCTTCTCCATCCAGTGTCCCTCCCCATTTCCATCACTGGCTATTTCATGGATTCAGGAACTGACTCCAAGGGAAAAATACCACTCGCTAATTACCATGGAGTGGTGTTCATTCAGCACTTCAGTTTTCCTTGGAGGCTTCTTACCCAAACACTAACCCTCAACCAAACCAACCTCAGCTGTTTCAACATTCTCTTTTTCTATTTTTTTTTAATATGTATATAAAAAAGAAGAATCAGACCAGTTGCAGTCAGGCTTTTTGGCAATTTAACATTTTTAACCAAAGCAATTTATAAATTATGCAAGTGGAATATTTATTTATGTGAAGAATTTTGTGGGGTTTTTTTAAAGGTGGGATTGGAACTGCTTTTATATAGTGACTGAGAAATCTCTGAATGTTGTCTTGTTCATGCTAGCAGCAACTCCGCAGAACAATTTTGCTTTTGTTGAGGGCATACGTACATTTTAATTAAGTATTTCAATTATGAGACAGTTGCTTACATAGCTATGTGAACTGAAAATGGCTCGGGTGTTAGTTTTTGATCTGTCCTAATATAAAAGATAGTGTAATTTAAACATAACAAACCCGGAGCGTTCTCCTCTCTGCAGTAGAGGGGAAAGACACACAGCGGGAACTAAAGGAGGACTTGAAAGGAGCCGTGCTGGCCGCCGAGCAGGGTCCCCCCATTTGCACACCAAAGGTACCAGACATCTGGGGGAGCGTCTGTGCGGAGCCCGCGCCAAGGGAATTCTCCCCCAGCCAGAAACGGGGCTTCCAGCCCTTTTATGCTGCTCCGGCCTGTTTACCCACCACGGCGGGGTCAGAGCACAGGAAGAAATCTTAACCCGACGTTTGAGGCCGAGAATGCTGCAAAGAGAAGGACCCGGCCACATGTGGGACTGGGTCATCGGCGGCAACTCAGTAACCGGCGCTGATGCAAACCCCAGAAGTAGAACAAAAAAACCACCTCAGCTCAGCTGCTCCTGCTCGACTCCTACTTTGGGACTGAAGTCACAGTGGAGAAGTGCTCCGAGATATTAGAGCAGGCATCACAGAAATGCTAAGTATTTTTTTTCCAGGCTATTTTTAGAAGATTACTGAAGAGCAAGATGTTTCGCCCCTGCCACATACATTGTATTTTCCACACGTGCATCAATAATACAGTCAGATAAGTGTGGTCATACGCGAAGATTCTCACTCAGAGCGAACACAATGTTATATTTTCATTTTTCTGGACATTCTTCGGAGATGCTCCCTCCTCTTCCCCAGCTGACCACCCAGTCACCACCCAGCCTCACAGTGCTGCCGCGCTGCGACATCCTCCAACGCTGGGCACTCCGGAGTGTACAGTCAAGTAGAGAAAGGAGGGGAATACAGAAAGATGAAGGGGCTGAGAGGAAGGAAACTATCAAACATCACAGTCCTGACAAGCCATTACTTTTCTCTGGGATCAGCTATTTCAGAGGTGCCAAACTCATTTTCACCGGGGCCACATCAGCCTTGCGGTTGCCTTCAAAGGGCCAAATGTGATTTTAGGACGGACCGTATAAATGCAGGAATAGTTGATGCGGCCCTCGGTGAAAACGAGTTTTACACCCCTGAGCTAGAGGGTCAGTAACACTCTTCCAACTCCACGCCTAACAATAATAGCAAATTAGTAAATGTAGTAGAACAATTAATACCAAATAGATTCCTTACAAGCACAACTTTGAATATTTCACTCTAAAGCTCTAATTAGATACTAAATAGCACTTCTGTAAAATACTGTTTTGCCTAGACTGACAACAAGAATTGTGTCCAGATATGTAAGACTGGCGGACTGGAGTGGGTAGTGAACTATTTTAAACTGCAGCATATTAGCAGGAGAGCTAGCCAAGTACTATGGTATTTGCGATTTTTTAAAGAGGCAGTATTGTGATAAAATTTATCTGCTGTAAAACCAGTTTAAAAATTCCCAGTACACTTTTTTAAATGGAATTCCAGCTCCATTGTATCAGGTAACGTGTCTTAGTGAAGCAAAGCATTCCTGTTTTTCAGCCAACTAATAATCAGGTTGCATTTTGTACCCCTTCATGGATAAGAATAATTGCTGTTAAAGGAACATTGCAATTAAATCACTAGGGCTAAATTGCCACATCCTCCCAGTTAGCTTTAGGAGTGGGGTTTTTGTGATGCAATCGCCACCATAATTTCTTCATGAAGATTCTCTTGCAATGCGTCACAGGGGGAGAAGGCAAAGGTTTGCTCTCCACCTCTGTTCAAAAGCTGCTCCTAAACTTACAGGAACTTTTAGATTTGGGGAAACCAACAATCAGTTCAGAGGCCCTAGACTGCCACAGGCAACTAGAGCCATCCTGGCCACGATCTGCCCTGTTTTCGTTAGGATGGAAGGTGCCTACAAAAATGAACGTGCTTGCAAACGTATCACCTTTTCAGTGAAGCTTTTCCATTCAGAAGGTGCAAATTACTCACATCTCAGCTCCATCTCCAAGCTGTAGTCACAAGCAGGCATTGTAGAAGCTTCCACAGCAAGTCATTCGGGGAGTATCACAACCAGGGTACTCCAGCTGCAGTTCTGAAAGCAGGCGTTGAGATCTTCATGTAGACGCACAGATCTCAGAAGCACGATCTGGCCCCCGGACATGATAGGTTTCCTATAAAGAACAGAGTTACTATAATCCCTCTCTTGTCATGAAATATTCAATTTTCTTTTCCATTCTTAGGAAATAAAATGCTAAATTACCCAGTTTAGTAGGTCAATGTCAAAACTTATGATGAAAAAGAATCTTCCTAAGAGAGTTTCTTAAAACCTGTATAATCAGGTTGGTAATGCTGCCCACAGGGAAAACCCATTAGCAGAAATCTCTAACAGATTTCTAAAAGCTAAACCTAAATGGATTGTAGGTGTGCCTGTTTGCTATATTGCAAGCAGCCCAACTCCTCCGAAGCGTTGCTACATCTCAGTGCATTGGTCTCCCTCTGCTCGTACTTGCTGCAGAAATCTGCAAATGCAGCCAGTAGGCAGATTTTTGAAGACGAAGAAAGTAGTTTTCATCTTCCTTGCATAACTGGGAAAAATTTTGTAGCTGTTTTAAAGGGTTAAACTCTACTCCTCAACTTCGATACTCAGAAATTCTATGCACTCTCTTTTTAGAGTACTCTTCCTTCCTTCCTATCCACTAACACAATAGGGAAAGCTTTGTTATCATTAATCATCTTCAGAACCCTGGGGATTCTCCGAGGACGAGCGCTGCTGCAGCCTCACTGGAAAAACCCACGCAGACACGCACCAAACTTTCTGTTCGAGCTCACCCACACAGATTTTCGTTAGTGACTGGATTTATAAACTGGGGACATGGTTAATGGTTCACCTAAAGTCAAAGGAACTAAATCTTTGATAATTATCACCAGAATCGATAGTTTCAAATAAAAGATTTGGACTTTTTTTTTCCCCTGTGTCATGAAGATCTGTAATCTGAAGAGGTGGGAAAAGATGGATTTTTCAGCATAAAACCAAATAATGTCTTGCACTGCACAAAACATCACTAGATATTAGGAAAGGGAAGATAAGCAGTTTGAACAGAGACTGAAATGTATCAGAAATGACCCATTTTTGAGAAAGAATGATTGTGCCTTAACAGAGAACCATTTATCCAGACTAAACACTTTAAATATAGCAAGTACTGTATGAGTTTAACAGCAATTATTTGACTAATTCATCTTGTCAGCCTCCTAACAGATAGCCCCCGAAAAAAGCAGCCTGTCTTGTAATTTCTGGAGACTTCGAAGGAAAAGGATATCCTGTAGAAATTAAAGAAAAGCAACATGGCTGAGAAAACACTTGTAAATAAGTCATCAACATTCTGATTAGATCTCTAACTCCTTGATCTAAATGTTTTGGGCTTTTTTCATGCATTCTGCTACATAAAACTAGTTTTTAAAAAAAATACACTCAGCACAGAAAAAAAAAAAAAAGACAACATAGTCCTGATTTCTCAAACAGGCTTTTTAATCTGCAGGTGCAAATTCTCCACTTATTTATAGCTGTTTCCTCACTTTAATGCCTGCTTTTCATAAAAGTACAGTGCTAGCATTAATAGATCCAATTGCCTGTCTGAAGCTGGAAGATACGAGGCTCAGATGCGGAGAAGCGAGTTTTTAAAACTCTTCAGACAACACTCCTGAATTCCCCAAACAATCCAGCAATGCAATTCTGTAACTAAAAATAAACCAACAGCTTCTGACTGAGAGTCCAACTCCAGCGGCCTCAGTGCCGTACAGATCGTACAGGGCATTTGTGCTTAAAATTACATGAACACTAAGTAGTTGCGCAAGTGCATGTCAAGTTAAATGTCCCTACCAACCCATAAAATGATTATTTTTATGCATAATTGCAGTAACTATGCATGCAGGTTAGGCCCATAGCATTGATTTTACATGCCTACCCTTGTGCTGCTACAATATTGGTAATTTGAATCTGGTTTATGCTCATTGTTTATGCAGCCAGCAAGATGCTGTGTGTGTACACAGTGGGTCGTGAGCTGAGACTTTGTGTCTTGCTCCGCAGAAGTAGAGATCTAAACAAAAAACCCGTGCATGGGAGAGTAGATTGGTCTTCACTTTCACTGAGAAACAGAAGGGAGGAAACAATTGCAAGCAATAAGAGATGACAGGAACAGTAAAGCAGAGGGATTGGGCAGAGCGGAACAGAAATAACCTGGCATACAACATAAAAGTTCACAGCAAAGGTAAAGAGCTGGGGCTTGGAGATTTCAGGAGGTACATAGACGTGCAGCACACTGCAAGGCTGTGAACAGCGGGACTGCGGGCACGTTTTATGTCAGATTTCCATTTATGAAAAGGGATGATTTTTCAGTGTTTCCTTACTTCAGAAGAACATTGAGAAGATAAATACAATAATGAAGAAGATGTGGTGACCAAATAGTGGCAATAGTAACCAAAGCTGTGGACACATCTAAGGCAGGTGAAGATAGGATCTGGCAGGCTAGGATAAGAGATCAGATTAGGATGCGGTGGGAGATGCTAAAGAATTAACAAATTATCTCCCTTTTACCCCAGACTATATCTGTTCCTTCACCTACCGAGACCCCTCTTCAAAGGAAACAGGCTATACGGTCGTAGTACGCTTTGGCAGGGAGGTTGCCTTGGGTAGGGCTTCGCAGCAGACATGTCTGGGATGGGTGGTCTCATCAAGCTCAGTATCCTCACCCGGGTGTCTTTTATCTGCCAGCCCCCATGTTGTGGATCCTGTTCTCCCAGATGCTTTATCCCATCATTTAAATGCTGCTTTAGACAACATTTTTTTTCCCTCCTTTTGATTGATGTCCAGCCCAGCACATTATCCCTTCCTTTAAATTGATGTCACTTTCTGTAAGAGCCTAAGCATTACTCTGAATTGTGTTTTAATTGCTATTTATATGTCCCTCAAGTGTGCAGAACCATGAATTGTTCAGCAAAGGCCAGGACATTTTATAAATAAAATCCTCGCTTGCTACTGAGAATGATAATATTAGCCAGCAGCATCTGGATACATTTTCAAAGTGAAGATTTTACTTTTACAAGACAAGGCTAAAAACACAGATGGCATAAGCTAGTGTGAAACCTGCAAAAAGCTTTTTCCCCCCCTGTTCTTCGAATACCATCGTAAGTCAGTGAGCGGGAGGAAAGTTAAAGCTTACATACATCCCAGCATGCCAACCCATGCCCTACTGAGATACTTGACTGTCTAGTGCTTCTAAGCAGCTGGAAAAATGTCAAACTGTCATCACTGATTAAAATGGGATTTTATAGAAAGCATCATACATATTGTCAGAATTCTAGTCTTATTTCTCATGATGGAAGTACAAAAAGTTGCTAATTTGGCTTCAAAACAGATTTTTCTCATGTTTCTCTCTGTATTCTACTGGTATCTACTCAAGTCTGTACATATCCAGTAATTAGGGACTCTACCTTGTTTTGAAGAGTAGAGGATTTACCCACCATGATTTTTCACTGGAAAGCCTGTATTTCTCCTAAATAGCCTGGAATCATGCAGATGTCCGCACATCAACAGTTCTGCCACTTGCTGTCTCCCAGCTCATTCTTGAGCCCTTGAGCAGAGCTGATGCAGGTGATTTTGACCTCCACGGCTCACCTGCAGTTCCCTGCCTTCCCCTCCCCCAGCTAAGGAAGGAACTAACTCTGTTGTAGCAAACACCTTGGTGGAGATAAGAGGACTGCATTACCAAGGACATACTGTATTAGCTTTTACTGTTTGGCACAGACTTTTGGATTGACATCCCAGAGTCACTTGACTTTCTCCTCCTCTTGACATCATGAACTCTACCATTAAAGTTCTCTAACCTTGAGAGAAAGTGCAAGAGTGATACTGTTTCACCTGTGCTCTCTACTAGGTGTCAAACTTTGTGCAATGTGTGTAATCCTTTCCTATGTGTGTGCAAAGACAGCATCAGGAACCCCTGCTGATATTCACTCATTGAAACCTCCGTGCCAATAAGACCTAGAAGATACTTGGTGCTGAGCATGGAAAGGGAAGGTCTGAGAGTCAACACCAGGTAGGAGATGGCACCTTCTCCCAATGGTGTAACAGAGGGGGACAACTAAAGCTTCTGCACCCCAGGCCAACGCTGTACCAACAACCTAAGACCCAGTTGACCATGTTGGGGCAACCAAACCCTACCAGTAATGCAAGGGAGAGGCTGAGCCATGCTCCACACAGTCACCACCATGGGGTTACCCTACTCTGGCCCACACTCACCATCACACAGCTGCCAGCAGCAGATGCCCTCTGCAATGGTGTCTTGTTTAAGGATTAATCACTCACAGGTTCAGCAAGTTGAGTGCTCCTCAGTACCACCAAAGACAGCAGTAAGCCCAGCTCTGCACCTGGCATGCAGTTTTTTGAGGTAAAGACACTTACTAACATTGCAGAGGCTGCAGCAGGCACCTTCCTCGTCCTTGAGTAACCATGGGCCTTCTCCAGCTGCAGCCCCACCAGCCCAGGCTCACCAGCATCCTCCCTGGGGCATGGGCACAGCAACAGCCCCTTCTGTGTCGGGTCAGCCTTTTCTGCTGACAGAAGCTCCACGGCCTCTGGTGTGTCACCAGGCCAGGTAGCAGAAAGGGACGGGGACCCACAGACACAGCCCCAAGCAGTGCCCTGCAAGAAGCACCCAAGAGAGCCACCAGCAGCACTGAGCAGCCTGGTCTGGGCCAGGGCTTAAATACCCTCAGGCAGGGCTGGGATTGGCCAGAGGGTGGGACAGGTGAAGCAGAGGATTGGTGGAGAGCAGCTCTCTCTGTGTGGGGATTGGTTGGCAGTGGGGCAGCATGGGCTGGGTGGGGCCCTCTACAACCTAGTGGGGGCCCCATGGAGTGACCATCATCCCAGTGCACTCACTGTCCCCATGGGGTGAGCATCACCACCAGTGCAGTCACTGTCCCCATGGGGTGAGCATCACACCAGTGCAGTCAACAGCCCCACGGGGTGACCATCACCCTAGTGTAGTCACTGGCCCCATGGGGTGACCCCCACCCCAATGTCACCAGCCCCATGGGGTGACCATCACCACAATGTCAACAGCCCCACGGGGTGACCATCACCCTAGTGTAGTCACTGGACCCATGGGGTGACCCCCACCCCAATGTCACCAGCCCCATGGGGTGACCATCACCCCAGTGCAGTCACCAGCCCTGTGGATTGACCTCCAGCCTCCCATCCAATGCACTCAGGGTTAGGGGTGACCCAACCCTAGGGTAATTCCAGGTGTCCCACCTGGGCCAGGCACCCCCAGCCCCACGCTGGGTCACTGCTGAGGCCACACGGCAGGGACACGGTGCCAGGGGTGGCTCCTCACTGCTGAGCTACACACACGCTGTAGCTGCTCCAAGACAGCCCACCCAACCAGCCCCCTGCTGAGGTGGCACCATTGGCCTTGTCTTGAATGCAGTGAGGATGTCGGTGGCAGATAACAGCAAAGCAAGTTCAAGTACAATGAGCTGGATATTGAGCCAGACTTTTCAGATCATGATTTTGACCTTAAAAAGCTGCCTCGCCTGCACTGGTGGCCCAGACCAAGTGCCTAAGTCTTCTCCTA